>NC_071289.1:39541117-39841117 GCF_943734705.1 Anopheles coustani
AAAAGGGACGAACAAGTTTTTGCTCTCGGGAAACATCCTTGAGCCGTCTTCCCTGTAGGCGATGACGTTGGTTTTGTTATTATTGCGAATGTTATTTTTGTTTTCGAAAAATCCAACCGGGAGGGCATTCCCTTTTTTCCGGCACAAAGAAAATTCACGCTTCATATCGATTAAATGTAGAAAATCGTGGGCGGCAGACGGCACCATGGAAGTTAAACTACGAAAACGTTATTCGAAGGGATCAATCTCGTAGTGAGATGTGTCTCCTGTACCTTGTTTTCAGTATGTACGGTCGTAAAGATAAATCCAAGGTTGATTCGCACGTCATTCCACACTAACTCGAAAGTACGCTCGATAATTTCAAATAAAAAAACTAGAATATATAATCTTTCTAATTTGTGAAATAACATTGAATTTTCCATCAATTTGAAGCGATGATACGAATATATTTTGGTTTAATTTGTATATTTTGGTTAAATTTATTGTAAAATTTTAAAAAATAAGTCACCGGACAGATTTTATCTTAGACTTAGACCTTTTGAAACTCTCACCACAGAGGAGAGCAACTCCAAACTGTATGACGCTGCCATTTGGAAATTTTTCATTTAGGAAAAGAAGTTGAAGTGCTAAACGCTACCTATCAATACCTATCATTTAAAAATTGTATATTTTCTCGCCATTATTAGTAAACATTAGCCACTTGCAAATTTGACGAAGTTCTGAAAAGTTTCATGAAAGACAATCATTTTTGAATTGAGTCAATCGAATAAAAAACATAAAAACGTTTTAATAAAAGTGTTCGCCATTAGTATATCGGTTGGAGTAAGTGTATATTAGTTTCGGTTGAGGCTAAGTTCTTCTGGATTGGCGATTTCCATTCCGACATTACTTTTATCTTTCTGTTAGTCGAAAGTGTTGCGCAATGAGCCTCGCTTAATTGTTTTATTCAAACTTATTTCTGCAGTTGGGTATGCAATATTAACCTGAGCAAAATGTAGTTTTCATTCATCATCCACTAATCTGAATCTTTTGCTTTCCTTGCAGCTACTACCACTGTTCGACGTGAAGCCCATCCTATTACGTTCGGTCGTGGATCGAAAGCTGGTCATCACCGTTCCCTGGCTCGTGCAGTATTTGAGCATGCTGGATGCAGTTACCCTCCGGCTGCGCTACTACGAAGAACTGTTCCACATGCTGCGCGATATCTACCAGGCGACGGCCATGTGCGGCTTGTCCGCGAATCGCCAACTGTTCATCATTCCTACCTCCAAGTTCATCGTGCGCTCCTGTCTCGACTGGTTGTTCGATCAGTCCAACGTTCCCGAGGAGTATTTTAACTCTTCCGAGTCGTCCGACGAGCCATCCATGCACGTAGAACAGTTGGCCATGGAACGGTACGGTACGGTGGAACATCTCACCGAATCGTCCGCAAACGTAGCACCCATTGCCAATCGGAAAAGCATCAAACCAAACGACCCAACGATCCCCGAAGTCGTATTCAATCCGCTGCTGGAAGCCGTACTCAGCGCTGCCTGTCCGTTTTTAGCCGACTTTCGCGTTTCCGTGATGCCGTCCAAGGTGGAAAAGGCCGTGTCCCGGACCGGTCGCTATCGCCACATCACGACGCGTTATTCCGGAGTTGTGACACCTCAGGCAGCGACGGCCAGCGAAGCGTTACCAACACCACCACTGGAAACGAGCACCGCCAACCTATCGTCGAAAAGCTTCGGCCAGTCCGGACACAATCATTCCAAGTCGGGACCGGCGAACGTCCAGCAACGGCTGATCGAAGCGTTCCTGCAGTCGCAAAGCCATTCCGTACGCCGAACCGTCGAATTCATCGTCGAACGGACGACTTCGGCCGTCATAAAGGACTTCCAGATGATGCATCTCCTGCCTAAGAAGAAAGCGGTCACCGACCAGATAGCGACGGTACGCACGGGTAACGTGCACTATGTGAGGCAACAGATCTACAACATCTGCAGCGAGGCACTCGCTAGCGTTAACGGCACCTGGGAGGGCAACGTGCCGAAAATGCTAAGCAAACGAATCTCGGTAAGTGGTCCCAAATTCCCCAACGCTAAACATGACGAATAAAAGATTCCTTCGCTGTTCTAGGACTCGCTTGACGCATTGCTCCCGGCGGAAACCATCGCCAGCGTGCGGACGATGTGTAAAAACATTGCCCTGGACAAAAGTCTGCAAAAAACGAACGAATGGCGCCAGTCGTACATGTCGGATTTAGGTACGTATGCTGGAGAAATGTGTACGGAGTTGGTTGCTATACCCGGAAGCTTTCCTTTTCAGAACTATTTTGCCGAAGCAGCGTGCAAAGTGAAGCGGACAGTATTATGGCCAGTCGAACGCAACAGAACAGGGAACAGCAGCAACCGGCGGAAAAGGCAGCATCCGGCACCGTCGGCAATGAAATCGGCCTCTCGATATCGGCAAATAGTACCATAGTACCGTCCGTACTGTACGGAAAACTGCAGCTACTCGTAAATTATGCGTCATGCAAACCGACGCTGCTTACCTTGGACGAGCTTTCCCAGTTGCTTGCCGAAACGCTAGCTTTTCTTGATGAACCGGGGCACACCATGACACCAGCGATGAACCGCATGTTAGCTTATATGTTGCTCCAATTGTTTGTACTGTTAGGTAAGTTTTGTTTTGTTCTCACCGTTCAAGCCATTAATGTCGTCTGAATTGCTTTCAGTAAAATCGCGCTGTGATTTGAGCGTACCTGAGCTACTTCAAGCTGCCATTACCGTTTGGAAACATCCCAAGATGGCAAAGCACTGTTCACCCCCGTTAGCCGAACCGGAGGAGACATCAACCTTACCAGTTTCACCATCGCACGAACGGTCGTTCGGGTATCCTGCACAAATCGAACAATTCCGCCAAAAGCAAAGGCAACAAGGTAATTAGTTGGAAGGCTAGGTTATGTAATTGTTAATATTAACTATGCGGTATTTGCATTCCTTCTTTGGTTTTTTTTTTTTGCAGACGCAGATTACATTTTTTCTCACCTGGTTAGTAATCGAATTATAAGAATGTTGGAAGAGAATACCGATCCTAGCGCAAACTATAACTCTTACGCTGAGTTTATCACGGGATTACTAAACGCACAGCTGATAACGATCAGTTTGTTAAATGAACAGTTTGTCGCGATATTCAATGAGGAGTGGCCAAAGGTGAGTGAGAAGCATAAATTGCTCGTTCATGCACTAAACCATCTTTCTATTTCACATTTTCCATTTTAGCCCACACTTGACCGCGTTTCTGCCGTCATCAATCGAGTTTTACATAAAAAAGGCCATGCAAAGAAACCAGGGCACAACGTCGACGATTCGCAATCGGAGATGTTTATGGAATTGTTATCCGATCTCGCGCGCGATATTACAGAATTTTGATATTTAAATAATCGTTCCCAGCGGTCAACGGGTAGGCATGTGTGACCGTTGAGATGGACGGTCCCGTTCTGACCGTCAATGATAGGCTCGCTGGGCCTTAGTTTAATGAAAATTTACTCAACAATGCGAGGAACTTATAATGATTTAATAAAGTTTACCTTTTTCTACAAACTGTTCGTCTTTTAAAGATCTATAGTCTATTAATATTTATATTTTTTCACATATGTTTTTCCTATTGATTGTGGCAAAACGCCAAAACTAAAACCATATGAACATACAAAATAATGAATCGAAACATTAAATCAGTTTTCCATTGTTCCAAAGTGTGCTCTTACGTTTGCTCTAAAATGTGATGATGAAAACTCTTTAGTTATACGTGTAATGTAGCATTCAAATCATTTTGAAATAACTGTTAAAAAATTGAGATCCTGTTTGCGCGTATCTTTTTTGTGCTTTGGTATTCTTTGGTAGATTAAGTAATTTTTAGCTCATATTATTTATCAAATTAAGTTTAAACAAATATCGATCACATCAGTGTGATACTCATGATACGTTCTCGATCCTGTACGATTAGTAATTTATAGTTCATTCGAACACGAGAAACAAATAACGAAAGAATAACAAAAATGTTGTTGTTACTTATGTATAACAAGATTTTTATGTTTGGATTAACCGGCCAGGCCTTATCGATTGGACCGAATAAGAGTTTACCAAAGGTGCTGTTTCTTCGACGTGATATGCATGAAAATTGACAGCTCGATACGATCGCATTAATTCAATCGAAGTCCGTGCTGAGGCTGATAATCGTCCTCAAATATAAAAATGACCTTCCCAACTCCTAATATACAACGCTCTATGTTTCGTTTGGTGGATTTTGAAATGTTTCCCTTAGAGCCTTTAAGGTCTTTAGTTCAAACAAGAGTATCATGGTCAGAAATCTCTTGTTCATTCATTCGAAATAATGATGATAAATTGGATAATCTTTGCCCACGAGCAAAGGTAAATTATCTGAAAAATTAACAAAATTAGAAGCACATTGTCAAACTCTCGTAGGGTTCATAAAACTCCTAAATGACAAATTGGTTTTACTCGCGCATTTCTAGCTTAAAGAAGGTTGCTTTTGTCTCTTCCTTTATAATAACCCATCCTCAATTTCAAAGGTTGTTGAATGGTTCTATTTCAGAAATATTTGTTTTTTTTTACATTTTCAGCTGGTCACCTAACATGTTTTAACAAAATAATTATTATTTGTAAACAGAAATGTGAACAAAACTAATTAATTTGACCAAAAATTGAAATAATGAAGCACAGCACAAGTTTTCAAAGAAATGTGTATAAAATGTAAAACTTTAGTTTCATGACATATTTTAAGCACCTTCTGTTAAACCAAAGCCAAATGGTTTAAATAAATAAAGTTATTTAAATGCATACTCATTTATGGTTTATCTTCCCAATTTCACCACCGAACCGGGTTATTCAAAAAACTATGCAAACATGACACTTTGTAATTAATTAGTAAGATCTACAAATCTAACCCAATCGGACAGCTTGTGGGAACCCATGAGCAAAACAGCAGTGCAGCGTAAACATTGTTGAGATAGCCGGAACAACCTGTTCACGGTTTGGTGTGATAATGCCTTGTAACTACAATGAAATCGCCTGTAGACGAACGATTAAAGAACATCAATGACGGAGCAACGCACGACAAGAAGTTAAACCCACACTCTCTCTCCCCTCTCTCCCCCCCCCCCCCCCCCTCGCCATTGAGAGAGTGAGAACGAGAAGGTCAGGGCAAGACGTCGGGGCAGCGCTTTCCTCGATCGAGCGAAAGTGAGAAGCAGCAACCTAGTGAAGCAAGATTACAAGACAGAAGAATACGTCAAATACAAAAAGATCCCCGTTTCTGGATGGCGAAGATGTCGCCGAGATGCGATCGATGAGCGTGCGCAAGCCCGCTCGGGTTCAGTGCGTTTCGGTCGATCGACCGGAATAGAAGTGTGGAGCCTGAGTTGTGTGGATCCTGCTTGTCGGAGTTCGGTGCATTCTAGGTGAAAATGAAAGCTTTCTCTTGGCTGGTGTGGTGGTGTTTGGTGTGTGTTGCCTTTTTCGCGGGCAGGATTACACCGACGGAAAGCTACATCGTCGATCCGGGTCCGGTCGTGAAGGCCACCAAAGGTACACTAGCGGGAGCTGGAGAGAAGCTGGAGTAGACATTCAGATGCCATTGACCGCGGCAGACGCTGTTTCTTTTTGTGATCGCGATGATAGTGATCCTCACTTTTTTGATTCCCTTTCGCTCCAGGGGAACTATGGCCGAAAGCGAGGAAACAAGTCACGAGTAACCAGTTCAGCGCAATCAAGCCGGGGACGTTCCAGTTTCAGGTAATAGGCTAAGCGGCGGTGTTATGCGATCTCGTGTGGTGAAGTGTGCGTTATGCTTTAGATTGGTTGGAGTCGATTTTGGGAGTCGCTTTTATTGCCAGAATTATGCATTTTAAACATTCGCGATGCATTTGAGCATGACTTTACCATAAAAGATTTGAATTTGAGCTTTAAAATTTTCAAGGTTTCTAATTGTTTTGAGAATGATAACTGACATCTCTCAGATCAACCGTGAAACTATAATGGCTTCGTGAAATGCTTAAACAATTAAACATTAGGGCTTAATACATTGGGTTACGAAATCTCCAATCAGGGGACCAACCATGTAATTTAAACTGCCACGGAGTGATAAGAATCACTTGAGGAGTACAAGTGTTCGTCTAATTGGCTGACTCGTATCAATTCCCAACACTCTACCAAGTGGTATTAGTGCGGATCAACCTTCTGGCCAATCTAGCGTCTTAATGAAACTTATTTACAAACTAAATCCACGAGAAGAATGTAAACGGCCATACTTTAATACCTTGAATTAATCAAGCTTATTTACAATCAAAAGCCACGAGAAGAATGGCCGTTTAATATTTGAATTTCAAGTGTTTCGATCGCAAATAATGGGTTCAAGAGTACTTCTACTAGTATTTTTCTTTGTTGGCGTTGATGTTTTAATCTCAAAAGCCCTACAAAAAACATTTTTAGTTCAAACACAGCCTCTTTATTTTTTATTTAACATGAAACAGAAATTAAGTTACAGCTATGTCCAGAGAACAAATAAAGATAATTAGGTAATTGCCTTTTAATTTTGTAATGTGATTTTTTGTTTACAAAATCGTAGTTTACTTCATTTAATTGTGTATCCTATAAAAAATAAAGAGAACTTTTTTTTAAATAAGATTATGCCTTAACATTTAAATGTAATTATCTTATCAAACAGATAGCGAAAGTTGAACTTCAATTTTATATAGATGGTGCGGATATTTTAATTCGTTGTTGATGAATATTGCGATCAGGAAATTTGATACAGAAACAAATGTTTTGTTTTGTTTCATGTATTTTTATCTTATTTAATTTAATGCGACCGTTATAGTTTATTGAAAGAATTCTTATGGGTTGACGTTCTTTTAAGAGGGATTTTCTTTGCTGTCTGAGTACTGGTCAAAAGTATTATGTAAAAATTCAAATAACTGGTTTAACCTCTTGCAGTCCACCAATTACACTTGTGACATCTTGAGCAAAGCCCTTGAGCGCTACCAAAAGATTGTGGTTGCCATCGGGAACAACACACGGCGAGCGAGAGCCAGCCAAGCATTCCCGGTGAGGCCTGAAGTAAACTCAGTTCATCGCGCCAGAAATCACCGATCGTGGCGTTCGAATGCGAATTTCAATGTAAGTTTTAAGTATTATGTCTCAAATGTATTTTTACTTACCCTTTTGAACATATGTTTGTTCTAAAGGGATACCTGGATGTCGCTTCGGTGTCTCTCAACGCACCATGCGAAACTCTACCGCATCTCGCCATGGATGAGGATTGTAAGTTGGAATGTTCTTTTATGCACAAGCCGTGATAACATAAATTAAATCTGTCCACTTTCTCGGTTTCAACAGATACCATTGTGATCGATGAACAAAAGGCCCTACTGTCTTCGTTCTCCATTTGGGGCATGCTTCGGGCGTTGGAATCGTTTGCACAGATGGTCGTCCTTGCCGACGATGGCAGCACGGTACGTAGGTAGGAATCCGTTAGAAGAGCCACTATTGAAAGAGATTTTGTTTTCCCTTGCAGTTACTTATCAATGCAACTTCCATCGACGACGGTCCACGGTTCTCACACCGGGGTTTACTGGTGGACACTTCGCGACACTTTATCGACACCCGCACGCTCGTGCAGATCCTCGACGGAATGGCGTACAACAAGCTGAACGTGTTCCACTGGCACATCGTGGACGACCATAGTTTTCCGTACGAAAGTTCCACCTTCCCAGAATTGAGCAAACAGGGTGCGTATCACCCGTCGATGGTGTATACGCAAGCCGACGTAGCGATGATCGTCGAAGAGGCCAGACTGCGTGGAATCCGTGTGATGTCCGAATTCGATACGCCAGGGCACACACGATCCTGGGGCGTGTCGCATCCGGAGCTGCTGACAGAGTGCTACGATCAGTACCAAGGAAAACTCGGACCGATGGATCCGACGCGCGAATCGACGTACACTTTCCTCGAGAACCTGTTCCGGGAGGTGATCCAGGTGTTCCCTGATCAGTACGTCCATCTCGGTGGCGATGAGGTCGGCTTCGAGTGTTGGGCCAGCAACCCGAACATACTGGAGTACATGAAGCAGAACCGGCTGTACTCGTTCGAGATGCTGGAGGAGAAGTTCATCCAGCGCATCGTGGACCAAATCGACGCGCTAAACCGTAGCTCACTCGTCTGGCAGGAGGTGTACGTCAACGGGGTTCGCCTGCCCAACGGAACGGTCGTGCACGTTTGGACGGGCAATCGACAGGATCTGCTAAGCCGGGTTAGTACAAAGACAACTCGGTTGCTGTCCATACATACTAAGTATTGCACTTCTGATTCACCTACTCGTTAGATCACACGCGATGGATTACCGGCTCTGCTGTCTTCCTGCTGGTACCTGGATCACCTCAGCACCGGCGGAGACTGGCGCAAGTTTTACAACTGTGATCCGCACGATTTTGTCGGTACTGGAGCGCAGAAGTCGCTGGTGCTGGGCGGTGAAGCGTGCATGTGGTCCGAGGTGGTAAACGGTCACAACATACTGCCTCGTATCTTCCCGCGCGTTTCGGCCACCGCCGAGAAGCTTTGGTCGTCCGCCGCGGTCAACAATGCGGACGAGGCTGCCCGGCGGCTGGAGGAGCACACTTGCCGCATGAACCATCGGGGCATTCCGGCACAACCCCCGAACGGTCCAGGATTCTGTCTATAAAGATAACCCTGCAATTCTTAACATACATCCACCCCTAACACAATTGACTGCATTGGCACTTGTTGTACCGTTAAAGGCAAATAAATATTATACAAATAAAGTGGTTCAGCATCAAGCACACCTTTTTTTGCATGCGAAGACTAATTTGTAAAATAAATTGGTAAAATTAACTGCATAAAACAGCTGGAACAAACCAACAGTTACCGGAACAAACATGCGTTACGTTAGCTGCGCCAAAATGTATGCAACACGCAGCTACATAATTGTACCTCCTTGTCAACCCTTAATGCAACAGCGGTTAAAGTTGTAGTATTGTTCAGACCTTTCTCTACCCTGGTTACATTTTGCAAAACAAAACCAAAAAAATGTAGAAATAGGCATGGAAGGAATAGGAAAGGAAGAATGAAAAGAAGAAATTGTAGAAGATTTTCGCTACAAAGACTTGCAGCCGGAAATTTATACACTTCTAATATTCGCAACTCAAAATTGACTCACTGTCTTCTTTTTTGTTGTATACATGAATGTGTAGGTACGAATGCAATCGACCTCGAGGAGGGGATAGCGTTTGGTAGAGGATTGCAACGCTTGCGTCTGCCGAGCACCACACATGCGATCTCCAACCATACCAACCAATGGACCATCATACCAACCCCACCACAAGACCCAACACACAGACCGCACGCGCAGACCACAGCACAACCCGCCAACATTAACCCGAGATAAGGTTACAGCTATGGTTAGCCTTAGGCTAAGAAAAATGTAAAGT
The DNA here is from genome assembly GCF_943734705.1 of Anopheles coustani. Taxonomy (NCBI): domain Eukaryota; kingdom Metazoa; phylum Arthropoda; class Insecta; order Diptera; family Culicidae; genus Anopheles; species Anopheles coustani. The sequence continues at coordinate 39,550,623 of NC_071289.1, forward strand.
TTTGGTACATTAAGTATAAAACGACCTGGCCGTCCAAATATATATATAAAAAACATCACATAAAAAATCACAACCATTACGAAATATACTTTTCTACAAAAAATGAATGTCGATTAACACGTTGCGTACCAAGCGTTTTAGCACAATTTTTAGTACAATTTTTCAAATTAAAATTTGTTTAACCGATTGTTTTCGAAGGCCAAGCAATAACTTAGCTTCCCAAAAATTTATATAAAATATTACAATAATTTTTATGTTGCATTTTCATTTATTTATGGGTCAAAAACTTTTTAGAACTAGAAATGCTGTCACCCATATTTGGGTGACGCGGTACGGAACGTGTTAAACTTACTGGACAATCGGTAATAAATCAATTCGAAGAATGCTGTCTTTGAATTCGTTCATCTTCGTTTTTACATGTTATGTAATGGAGTTTTGAAAACGTGTTCCAACAACATCCTCGATAGAACGCACATTTCGGATTATTCATTTGTTCTACGCGTTCGTTTGCACAATCAAAAGCAATACCTTGAGTTTTACATATTTTTTTTTCATTCTATTGAAATATGACGAAATAAATCTGAGCAAACAAATACTGAATGAAAATCATGATTGTTTTAACGTAAGATATTGTTTACATATGCTTAAAAACGATACTTTGGTTGATTAGAGATGTTTTAATCATTATAGAGATTTGAACATGACATATGTTATTACATGGAGCTATGGCTCCATGTATGCATAAACTGCCAGGGCATGTAATGCTGGAACTGAGAACATTGGTTTTTTTTTATTTATACTGCAAAATAAATTAAACCATACGAAAATTCCGAAAAACTGTTCAACAAATGTTTGGGGGTTCATTTTATTTTTAAATCTCATATTGCCTACACTAGACTTGTCACCTGTTTTAAGATAGTTTTTGTCCCCGCAGTTTCCTTCTAGTTCGTACGCTGTTGAATACACATACCATCATCTACCACCGGTCTGTGGTTAAACGTAAGATACATGAAACAAAGTGCCAAATAGAACAGCAAACTCATTACCGCCAGCATACGATCGAACAACGTCGCTCGCTTTTCCCAACCGTTTTCGGTTTCATTTTTGGTAACCTGGAAAACACAACAAGAATCAGTGTTTGTTGGCGAAGGCATTTCTTTCGGTACCTTGTAATTTAGCCCAAGATAGTCGGCCGCTAGAATGAGCTCGGCGACGCGATTATCGGATAAAGATCCCGTCAACCGGTTCAGCATGGCGTTTCCGTTTAGTCCCGATCGGATCCAGCAGTTGAACAGCGTGAGCAACAGTATCAGTCCGGTCAGGACAAGGGAGTTGGTGAAGAATATCACTGGGGAGAACAAAAATCAAGAGTTAGAACGATGATCTTGTAAGGGTTTTACGGTGGAGGATCCTTACTGCATCCTGGAAGCGAACCGCGATTGTTCGGAAGCGCCCATTCCATCAACTGGAGGAAGCTAAAGTGACAGTAGATAGACACGACCAGCAGCGCCTTCCTTTCGAGACTGTCCGAGCGGAGCCACACGGTGTACAGATTGAGCAGCGCGAGCACTGTAGAAGGCAAAAGACTGACACTTTAGAGCTGACTCTGGCGAAGCGAACCAACTTCCTACCCAGAATCGGGCTGAGGACGGCCACGGTCTCGAAGCTAGATCGCCGTTGCACCGTCAGCCGGAAGTACAGCACCGAGTACTCAAAGTTGTGCCCCGACTTCAAGGTTTCGCGGTCCTGCTCCAGCGAAACCACCTGCCACTTGGGGCTGACGATGATGTCGCCATGCGCCAGGCAGATGTTCCGCCCGTGCACATCCACCTCGTCCATCGAGTGAGCCCACATTCCGTACCACATGCCACAATCGTGCATATCGAACGGCCACCGGGAGTAGTCGGCGTGGCACTTGGTGTTCAGGCTGCAGACCGGCCCGCACGTCACCAGCCCATCCGACCGAACCAGACACTGCGGATTGGTGCACTCCGGGAGCGATACCGGGTTTAGGAACGACGAAAAGTGGCGAAAGTCCGGCAGCCACAGCTCGTCCGCGTTGATCGCCACGCGATCGATGTTGCCCCAGGCGGAGCTGTTCCAGCGGATGTAGTCGTCGTACCAGTGCTGAGTTTTCGTTCGAAGGAGACGAAGAAGCAGAGCTTGTGAAAAAGGCCAATCCACAGCCAAGGGCTAATTACATAAACGTGATCGAAGGCAGGCTGACAGCTTACCATGTTCAACATCACGTTCATTTCCAGCATATCGTCCACGTCGTCCTGGATGGAAAGAAAGCATACACCAAACAAAGGGAAGAAAAGAAAAGAAGCGAGATGAAAACGGAAGTGGAAGCAAATGAAAACAAACTCCTGGGCGGAGGAAGTACCAATACGCACGAATTCGTAACTGAGGACGAGGTAGGAAGCCGTCACGTTGACCGTTTCCGACCGGTCCTTCCTTGGGCGTGTGTCGGCCCGGTAGCCATTGCAGAGCAGCGACTTCTTGAGCCGGTTCTCCACGTTCGCCGAGTCCGTGCTGCAATCGAGTGGTGCTGGGAAGAGGTAAATAAGAAAAATGCCAGAGGAAAATCGAACTGCGGAGCACCGACACGCTGGAATGTCACGTACGGGTCAGTTCGTGTTCCTTTTTCATACATACCCGCTGGTAGTACGTGATTTAGCAGCAATACTACTGCCGAGCCCAGCAGGACGAACGTCATCGATGGAACGAAACGGCCGGCGGACATGTTCTGGCGCGCTTACACGATCGACGAATGATGGATGGATCGACCTCGAACGGTTTCGATGTTGCGACTGCTTCCAATGGTTTTTGGTAGGCGTAAAACGGTCAAATAATCCTCCTACCAGATACGATAACCGCCGATAATAACTTGTGTCCTCGTTACGGTCAAGAGAGTGACGAATATTATTCTACCGGGTACAAGCTCAAGCTCCTCAAACAATCGTACTGAGTGGTGTGTTTTTCTGTTTTTTTTTTTTGCTAGGTCAGATAAGTACCGATCATCCATCAATTGCGTAGGGCGTTGACTGCCATTCCCATTTTTTGTATAAATACATAAACAGCACCTCTGTGAGGGTTACATTTTACGAGACAAGCATGTCAGGAACGTGAATTTACCGTTTTTCTGTAGATGTAAGAACGCTGAATAGGATTGATAAATTGATGTTACAATTCGGTAAAATAACAATCTTGCTTTTGACCGGTCCCTAGATTTATATGCACTGTCCCTAGATTGATATGCACCCAAAAAGAAGGTCAATTTATATATTAGATTTTAATGCAACAATTGGATTTTTTTTTATTTAAACGCATCGATTTTCAACTTTAAAATGCAGTGTAATAAAGGATCCTTCCTCAGCATATCAAACCATTTAGGTTAACAGTAAAGGGTGTTGTTCAAAATTTCCGTAGGCTTTTTGTCTTTTTTCAAGATTTTTTTTATTAATGTTCACTGCTAAGGAAAGAAACACTTGTGTGTCTTCATCTATAATATTTTTTTGTTTTTAGTTACCGGTGTCGCCGCATGACGTTTTGAATGATTTTGAATGAGAATTGAAATTTTCAGTATTTACTATTTGATCTTAAATACACACCTTGATGAAACACCCGAAAGCAATAACCCCTCTCTGTCTAAATTGTTCGCAATAATCTGATTGAGACGGAAAAACGTCGGCCGGAAAAACGAGAATGAAAAAAATATTTTAAATGATACTAATGATGAACGTGACATGTTTCTAGAAAAGGTTCAAATGATCAAATGATCATGTTTAGTTGATTATAGATCGAAATCCTCGACGTATCGTTGTTATAGTGTTTATTTTATTTATTTTAAAAAAATTTAACAGTACAACTAGACAAAATAACATATTTTTCAATCGATAGACTTCTTTCATTTACATATTTTTCGGTATTATGAAGTATTTGCCATCAACAAACGTATTCAATCCACATTTTAAATATTCGAAATAAATTTAACGGGCAATACAGAATGTTTACATTTTCATATTGATTTTTTTTACTTTCAAAAATTCAAAATTGAAATACAAATATGAACATGAATATAAAAAAAGTTTTAAATTCATAACATTAATACATTATCTTCCGAAATGATTTTCACATCTTTGTAAAATACCTTATACTTAAAAGGTTTACCAACGTCAGGTTTACGCTTTCTCCGACCAAGGAATCTGTGTAACACAGAGAAATATTATAGTTTCATATATAACCAAAAACGAACAATAGTGTCATTAAATCCCTGGTGTAAATGCTAAAAAAAAATATTGTAATAACTAAATTACGTATGTTGACGTATCCAATGATTTGAAATTCAAATTATAAAGTGAAACAATCGATTACGTCTTCGAACAACAAGCTAAACATGTGGAAAGGATTAATATCGTAAATAGTTTTTCTTCCTTTTATGGCCAACTTCAATGTATAATGCTTGATCTGCATTTCGCATGTCCTGCGTACTTGAAGAGGTGCCATCCCTGCAACGGCCCGATCACCCGCTGATCGCCCAAAGGTTAGGGAACCCCAGGAACGGCGGTATAACGAGCGATGTTTAGTGTCCCCACCATAAAAAGGTGCCACAGGTAGGGAGCGCTCGTTCTGTTGGGTGGGAAGCAAAGAAATCAGCCCATCAAAAGCGTGGGAATGAATGAACGCTGGCACGGATTTTCCCGCACCGGCACTCCCGGAACATGCTACTTGATTCTCACGTTTCGCACGTACCCGGGGCCGGAACCGGAGACGGAGCCGGTGGAAAAATGGTGTGAACAAATTTATGCAAAACAGCCGTAAAGTGCGCACCGAAGGCCTGACCAAGGATCCGGCAAGGACCCCGAACTGTTTGCTTTGGTAACGGGCTCTAATGCCTCTCGAAGCGTCTGGCGAACACATGGTTTCGGCAACCTGTTTAGCATTTGGGTTTGGTTTTGTCCAGCCGGGATTAATTTGTTTGTTTTTGGCCGGTTAAAACAATCCTCGGCCCGAAGTGGCGGAAACAATAGCCATTAGCTCGGGAAACAGGTCAACGTACAGGCCGGGGGTTAGTTTTGACATTTCGTTAGTATTTTTACCGTGATTTTTAAGAAAAATACGCGTTCCGTAAGGTTAAACAAGGTGATGGTTGGAAAATGGCAGCTTCATCCACAAAAACGCCCACGATCATTTTACGGAAAACGAACTAAGTACACGAAAAGGAATTGTGCGAAGAAAACGAACCGCCAGAGAACCGTTGGTGCCATTTTCCCATCCTTTTCCTCCACTATTTCCCTTCGTTCGTGCGGTCCTCTCGACCCGCCCCTAATTTAGACCGCCATCGACGGGCTCGAATGGGATGGCAGGAAAACCAGGCAAAAAAGGTGAAAAAGATCGGCGATCGACGGATCGTGGAACACACCTGTACGGCGTGGCTTTCCACAGGACCTGTGTCGAGGGTGATAACAATAATACGTTGGCCACTGGCCGAGCAAGGTGTACTGGAACTGGGAGAGCCAAGTGTCGGGCCAAGTGTCTACATTTCTCAAATAGCACCTTCAACTCTCCTGCGATAGGCCCCGATAGGACAGATGGTAGCTGTTTACCCCGTACCCATTAGCAGCCAAACAACAGTTTTCACCGATCCCACCATGAAAGTCCTACGGAAGCCGTGTGCCGACTCCAACCAAAACATTTTGGGTAAGTTTGTGATTTGCTTTCTTCGTTCTCTAGTAGCGCGGTTCGTGTCTTGATCACGTAGCGATCACTCGCCGTACGTGTTTCGGGAATCTGGAAGCGTGGGCACTGAGAAACACTGAAACTGATGGGGTCCATCTTGGCCGCGGTGGTAGGATAAAGAAAGGAAGCTGACTGCGAGCGCGAGATGGCGCGAGATGATCGTACACAAATCGATCAAAGATGGCCGCGCGCTGCGTTTCAAGGCGTGAGGAAGAATAAAACACACACTCACACGCAATAGAGCGAGATCGAACGAGAAGGTGTAAATTGACGGAAGCAAGCCGCAAGGAGAAATTTGCCTAAAACGGCTTTCTGTTGGCGTCGGTAGCTTTGTTCGTTCAAGTGATTAGTGTCGGGAAGTGTTAGATTACAGCCGGCGCAGGAATGGTGTTGTAGACGATTTTCCCTTCTAATTGACCGTTTGCTGATCCTTTAAAGTCCGCGAAAGATCGACATCAATCGTGTTCGACTATCAAGGGTGAATTGTCAGATCCTAAACATGCAGAGAAATGTCCCTGATTGCGTGTTTTCTGGTGGATTTTGATTCATTCTAACCCTCGTATATCCATCTTCTTGAATTTTTGCACGGTCTCCAGGTCTGTCCGCGCGCTGTGCCATGAAGGAAAAGAGTAAAAACGCGGCCCGGTCGCGCCGGGAGAAGGAAAATGTGGAGTTTCTCGAGCTTGCCAAACTGTTGCCTCTTCCGATCGCCATCACGTCCCAGCTCGACAAAGCCTCGATCATTCGGTTGACGACGTCCTATCTCAAGATGCGCCAGATTTTCCCCGACGGTAAGTTAATTGCTGGCCGATCCTTTCTTCTACCTCCTACTGGATGTTGACGGATTTCTTTGTTTCCCGTTTCGGCGAAGGATTGGGGACGGCCTGGGGAGCGAATCAACGGGAACCGGCAACGGCAAGCATCAAAGAACTCGGATCGCACCTGCTGCAAACACTCGATGGGTTCATCTTTGTCGTGGCACCGGATGGTAAGCTGATGTACATCTCCGAAACTGCCTCGGTACACCTTGGGCTGAGCCAGGTCGAGCTGACGGGCAACTCTATCTACGAGTACATCCACGCGTACGACCAAGAGGAGATGGCCACCATCCTGACGATGCAACCGTCTTCTTGTGCGGCATCCAACGAACCGATCCAACCCCACTATCCATCGCCATCCGCATCTTCCTTTGGACATCATTCTGGGCAGGGTTTCAATGGAAACGTTCCTACCAGTCCTCCGATGTCGGCGCAACCATGTTTCCAGCAAACGCTACCCAACTGTGCGGCTCCAGCGTTTCCCCCGACGGGAGAACACAGACACACCTTCAGCCAGCAGCAACGATCGCACGTCATCGAGATGGAGCGAACCTTCTTCTTGCGTATGAGGTGTGTGCTTGCCAAGCGAAATGCTGGCCTTACTACCGCCGGCTACAAGGTAAGAGAGCAATCCTAGTGGTAACAACAGCTACCAACTCTTACTACGTGCCAAGGTCTCCATGGATAAAGTAGCGGATAAACACATCATATCGGTTTTCAATATAAAAGCGTACGAATATAAGCATCAACAAACACAAACGAATAAGTCATTCAGTAAACTTTGTTCAATATCAAATATTCCCAACAATTTATCTACTTCAAAAGGAACTTGCATCCTCGTTCAATTGCTTTAACATATTGGCTAGTTCTAGTTTACTGTTATTGTGCAGCAACTGTTTTGTATTTTCTCAATTCATTATTTGCAGTTCTTTTCTTTGCAATACTTACAAGAATACAAATCCAAAGATTGGAAGGGTACACTTTCAGCTTGTTAATTCAAAGTGAAGCACCAAATGGGTATACTGTTTTCTTTTACACAATTTTAGACTCCACTAATTCCTGTAGCGTTTCAATAATTGGTCACATTCATGTTTTGATTGTTACTATCACGTGTTTTTCAAATCAAACTTTCCACTTCCAAAGCAAAGGGATCAAACGTAGAATTGAAGATACCTATACCACAAATGTAAGGCTACATTTAGAACACACCTCAATTTATTCAGAACGTTTAGTAACTATTGACTTCAACTCATAAACGTGTTTCCCATCCCATCCCCAATCATTCTTCATCAGGTCATCAACTGTTCCGGATATCTAAAGGCTCGTGTCTTTCCCCACGATTCACCCGACGTACCTGGGTACTGCTGCGTGCAAAATCTCGGCCTAGTCGCCGTCGGTCACGCACTGTCCCCTTCGGCCGCAACAGAGGTGAAACTGCAGCAGAACATGTTCATGTTCCGCTCCAGCCTCGATCTGAAGCTTATCTTTCTCGACGCAAAGTAAGTCAAGTTGCTAAAAGCCGTTTCCTAGAGAGCAATAAGGGACTTACATCGGTCATCTTTTTTCTACTGTCTCTAGAGTTTCACAGCTAACCGGTTACGAGCCGCAGGATCTTATCGAGAAAACGCTCTATCAACACGTTCATTCGGCGGATATCGGGCACATCCGGCAGGCCCATCAAACATGTAAGTGCGCATCTGGCGTTAAGTTCTACAAATGGTGTCCTATATCCTTTTCTTACTTTCAATTTCCAGTGCTACACAAAGGGCAGGTAACAACCAGATACTACCGGTTTCTCACCAAAGGTGGAGGCTGGCGATGGATGCAGTCCCACGCTACGCTAGTACACAACACGCGATCCTCACGCCCCCATTGCGTCGTCAGCGTTAACTATGTCTTGAGGTAGGTACAGAGAAGCACATGCACCTTGAAGCTTGTCATCATTCTCCCATCTTCTTTTCAACATTGCAGTGATTTTGAAGTTCAAAATCTCCAACTCAACGACCTACAGGGATCGTTTGCCAAATACCAACCGGCTACAGTACCTCCTCAGAGAACTCAAGCTCAACCGACGCATGGGATTAGTTTTCCTCATGCACAACAACACGTCCACGTACCTCAGCAAACGCCCCACGGAGCATTACAATCAATTCCTCCGGTGGTGCAGAACGACCCCGTACCAGAGCTGGCAACGTTTGTGCAGGAAACATGTCCCGCGAAAGATATCGGCCAATTCCTTCCGTTCCAGCCCACTTTCGATACGAACGTCACGAGTCGGAATGGAAACGGCACCGATTGCTTCCTGCAGACCGATCTAGGCTACGATCAGTCGTCGGACTACACGAACCAAACGATCGGATATCCGTTCGACGATGCGCAGTCCTTCGCGCCAGGAGACCTGCTCGATCCGTTCTACGAGCAGCTCTACTCGACGTACGACTCCACTCCCCACTCCGACCATGATCTGTTCCTGCGCTCTTCGTCGGACAGCACCAACAGTTCCGACACGATGTGATGAAAGGAAATACTACGAGGGTAGGCGAATACGTGATCCAGTGATAATTTCCCGTGCTTGTGCCAGTGTCTACGTTAAGCATTCGCGCTTCTGTGCCCATTGGTCGAAAAAAATAGGTTCTAATTTTTAGTAGTTTAGAACATTGATGATAGTCTAAACCTCAACTCATATTAGGCTAGTAAGTTTAATTCCTAGCGATCTTTAACATTTTGTTTGATACGAGATGCGAGATTGAATATGTTCTTTTCCATTAAGCAAGAGATTTGAAATCTTTAAAATATATTAATGCAAGATAGTATAAGATAACTTTTATTGTAAGAATTCGTAAACATTACATAAGAATTCGTTTTTAGTCCGAAATATAACTCTTGTAACAAATATACGGTAACACATGGAATGAAACGCTGTACTTACATAAGTATAATCGTTTTGCAACCAGAAATGTGGATAAGGCGAAACGGTGCATTTTATTGCATATATAAATCTTAAAATGATAAAGGAACAATTTTACTGTAAGAATATTCAACGAAAGGATTTAAAACCATAATCACTTATTATGAAGTGCGTTCGACAATTATATAGAGACAAAGAAGAACATAAAAAATTTCAAATTTGAATTTTTCTAAATAAAATCGTTTCGCAAATATGAAGTTTACTAATTTAACGATATTTTTAATTATCTGGTTGTTGGTATTCCCCAGAAATTCTTCAATTTTTAAAAATGTTGTAAATAAATATAACACGATTGACGCAACAACTATTTCCCAGAAGATGCTCATGCTCTAAATCAGGGGTTGGCAAAGTCCGGTCCATCAACAGATTTTATCCGGCCCGTAAAAAAATTAGATGCTTCATACAAATAACCCATCATAATTTCTATTGGATTTGTTCACGATGTCAGTTTTGTTTTCTTCCCAAAAATAAAGATAACCATTTTTCAATACCAGGTGACTTCCTCGTATACTTTTTGTTCAACTTCTTCTATCGTATTTGCATTATTCATGGTTCTAAAATTTCCTAGTTTCGTGAGTCTCGTCCGAATTCCGGCGGCAATAACTCGTTTACTTTGCATTCAAAATAGCTACATTCAAGGAATTCAATTTCAATATCTATTACGAAATAAAATAAGGCGCACTTTACTGAAAACTTCTCGAAGCTAAGTTATTTTAGTAACTGAGAGTACGGCAGTAAATCCAAGATACAATTAAAAGAGAGAGTTAACAGCACAACAAACCAAAATTTTTAAGTAGAAAAAAAACAAATTCAATTAAAATAAATGTTGAAAAAGTTTAAAAAAGTGTAACGAAAAGAAACATTTTATCTTTTACCACATTGTTATGTAACTTTACTATTTAGAACGTTGATACTCCATTCAGTGTTACCCTACTTTGAAAACATTAAATCATCGGTTAAGGTATCCGGCCCGCGCTTTCGGTTTCTTTTTTATTCATCTGACCCTTTTTAGGGAATGCAAGCCGACCCCTGCTCTAAATCAGTCCTGCACGGCGCAGCAAACCGATCGTCTGTTCGCTACCGATGGCGGTCAACATTATCGTGCCGGAGAGTGGCTCCTTATCGAATTTCCAACTGTATCCAGGCAAAAGTGGGCGTCTGTGACGTCCTAAGAGTGCGATGAGTCTCTCTGCTGTAAAGATAGTTGATTTACCCACCCAAAACGAACCAGACGGGTTCAGTTTCACGGCAAGTGCGGCTCGGTGAAGAGACACAACTCGATCGCCCTCCAACAGTTAGTCCCGGCTAATGGCTTGCGCAAAGAATGTGCTGTGGTGTTTGCTCTTGATGTGGTACTGTAAAGGCAGTGGTATGTGTTTGTAAGCTTTGGGAACCACACAAATGGGCGCTTACCCAACTCCTGTGCCCTGTTCCGAAATCCTTTTAGCCGCGGTCAACTGCGATGGCGAACCATCCTCCACCGAGGGGAAGTTGATGAAGAAGCTGTTTTGCTACGATTACGATAAAACGGAACGACCGGTCAAAAACCACACCTCGTCGGTGAACGTGACCATGTCCATGCACATCCAGAACTATGACTTAGTAAGTGTTTGTATGTATTTTGCCTTGGTGATGCCCTGATTGCACCGAACACGACTTGTCCACCCTCTAGTACGAATCCCGACTGCAGCTCAACTTGTACGTCTGGATGACCTTCGAGTGGAAAGACGAGCTTCTCCACTGGGAGCGGACGGAGTACGACATGGAAAAACTCATCGTTGATTCGAGTGAACTGTGGAGGCCAACCATCGTCCCGTTCTCCAAGTATGCAGCACTGCTGCGATCGCTCGCAAAGTCTGTTCAATCCGTTCAAACCCCTCCATTTTCCTCGCTGTTCCAGCCTCGACAACGACGATCCTGCAACTGCCTGTACATCGCACAAGTGCGAATTGAGGCGATCTGGCGCTGTCAGCTGCGTTCCGCCGTGCAACTACAAGGCGCTCTGTCAGAGTAACACGCACGAATGGCCGTTCGATATCCTGAACTGCACGCTACACATGGGCATGTGGGTGAACAATGTGGACAAAATTTTCTTCACGGAAAACTCCCAGGTGATAGACGACGTGACCGTACCGGATGGGGACTGGAAGTTTCTCGGTGCTACGGTAAAACGTGTCTCAATACCGGAAAATGCCACCTATCCTTCGCTCATGTACACTTTCCTCTTGGAACGTCATACCGCGATCTATGGCGTCGTTTTAACACCAGGGTTCGGTGGGTTTGATATAATTACCTCATCTTTTATCTTGGTCAACAATTACTCTTCTTTCTTACTGGTATTCGTCTCGTACAGTGTTGCTAGCCATCAATCTGGTAGTACTCTGGATGAACAATGGCAACAACGAGCGGCTGTACATTCTTTGCGCAACCTGCATGGGCCACTTCACCTATTTGGAGTACTTGTACTGGCGCGTACCGTATCACGGCGATCAGGTGCCAAAAATGAGTAAGGCAACGCCATTAAACTGAATCCAAACCGACGACCCTTGGGGTACTAAACAGTTCTTTTTATTATATGTAATCCCTTTTGATCGTAGTGATCTTCTTCCGTGACTCCCTGATCATAAGCGTGCTAATTTTGGCCTTCACTATCATCCTGCGGCACACGCGAACGGGAGTCGACCAAACTGAACGTGCCATCGATAGGCTAGCGGTCAAGGTGGCATCCACCAGCTTGGGACGTGTACTGCTCCAGGCCAACCAGGACGCTACAAAAGCTGCTTCGAGCGAAACTGGTGGCGTTGAGGACAACACGGGTGCTAGCAGTGCGGATGGAGACACCGTCAACCTGGTCGTCGATGGACCGGAGAGTGAGCCCCGATCGGGCAGTACGATCGTGGCGAATGCTACCCTAGTAGCTACGTTTATGGATCGGCTCATGTTTCTTTGCTGCGTTCTTTGTTACACCATTATGCTCTGCAATCTGCTGCCAAAGCAAACAGCTTGAGGAAAGAATTGAGAAGCAACAACTGTCGCCATATTTATAAATGAAGCTGGTACTGGTATCTCGCCAAAACTGTGCTAGAAACGCGCCTCCGACCTCATCCAAGTAGTAGAACCTATAAAAGGAATACTGTATCCATTCTGTTGATTGCAATGCTTCCACATTTGTGAAAAACTATTAATGAATAAATAATTAAATTCATAATAGTTATATGCTAGTCTTCTTCTTCTTCTTTCTTGGCGTAACAGGGGAGCCCCGGCGCTCATGGGCCGATTTTCTAACCGGCGCTACCGCTCGGCTGTCGCGGGCTAGTCTTATGTCTTATAAAACTTATGTATAAGGATGCAGGAACGCGTTAACACATTGGCAACCAATCCGGTTAGTTATTTTTGAAATCATTTTTTTCTATATCAAATTATATACATACGACAAGGTTAGGTTGTATACCGTAGGAAGGTTAGTAATATACATCATCATTTGAATCCTTTTTCAAATAAAATTATATAAAAATAGGCACTATTCAACACGAACTGATTTTATATGTTATTTTATTCTTTATACTGCACCCAGACGGCTACTTCAGTTATTTTTACCACATAAAAACAGCTTTTTCTCTTAGAATACGTAAACCATACCTGGTCCATTCGGATTCGGTAAGCCATAGCTCAACCGCACTTTCGAGGCAGGACATAACGGCGGCACCCTTCCAGCTAGTAATTTCCGGATCCATGTCCTTCGGGCTGGAAACAATACTATGCTCGGAGCGATACATGGCCGGAATCTTTCGTGCGACTTGATTCTGCAGCCAGCTGCCAATGCCGGCAAACTTCATTCCACCACCAACGATCAAAATGCATCCATACATCTTCCGCTTCAGTTCATCGTTTGCTGTGAATTAAACAAACTGTCGCGAAAATGATTTCTTCAAACGGATATCGCATCGCTCTGATACTCACAGCAACGTTCGATACTTTGAACGATGGCATGATCGAGACCAACCAACTGTCCGCCGGGAAGAAAATAATCTCGATCATTATTTTTGGCCTCCTTTTCCGGATCCAACCCGTCTACGACCAAATCATCCTCGGGATTTTCCGTGCTCTGTATCGTCCCGCTCTCCATCGCTGATTGTTCCAAATTTTCCTTGTTACGCCGCTACAAAGAACGACAGACAAAATCGCCAATTATTGAAAGTAACTTAGCCCATTCGCAAACCGTGTGAGAACTTACCCCCGTTTCTCTCAGATATTCTGCATCAAAGCAATCCTCGGGATGTGGTTGTAGTGAGCGTGACTTTTGTGTTTTGGGAGGTGCCTTGTTTGCCCCCGTGAGTACTAGAAGCTCCGTATGGAATATGCTTAGGGGGGCCACCATGACTTCGTCCCCCACTTGCAGCGTGTAGTTTCTTCTCGGCATCTGTGGCTGGTGGACGGTAAAGGCCTTCTCCACCGAGCCACAAACATCGAGATTTACGTGGCCTACCTCCTCCTTCAACCGGTGCAACAGAATGGCGTCGAGCGGGTGTGCTTCGTTACACTCGCGGTACGGAAAGGCACACTTTTGCAACAACCAATACAGTACCTGCGTGACATCGCCACCGCCATAATCGAACCGTACGCGCGTGTTGGGATGGGATATGCCGTCCTCGACGCACGATACGGACGTCTTTTGATCACCCACGTCTACGACGCAAGCGTACCCCAGTCCGGCGCCGAACGTTGCTGCCACGTGGTCCTGCACTAGAAAACAGCAGCCAAAACCTAGCTGCCTTAGCAGAAGTGTCATAAACTCACACAAATGTGCCCGATTGTAAATGTCCGGAATCACCAACACCGCCCTGTACTGGGCCATTTTTTTAGGTGAGATATGCAGCTTCGTCTGCAGTACGTGCCCCCAGATGGCCTGCAAATCCGATAGGACACCGAATAGAGAGCCACCGACACCGTCGTGGAGATTGAGTTCACCTCGACGAATCGGAAAATGGACGTTGTACTCTCCATTCGGATTCAGCTGAAGCACCTCCTCACCTATCACGACGTCGCTAAAGGACGCATCCTGCCACTCGGTAGCACTGTCCGGTATCACTTCCGGCTGAGACCGCTTATTGTATGCTGCTATTTGCTGAGGTGGAGTAGCGTAACGACGCTGACCGTTTGATTGCACGCAGGACAGCAACGTGTGCGTTATCTGTAAACGACAGTCTTCTAGCTCCTGAAGCAACTCGGGACTTTTCTCGGCGACCCGTGGTAAAACACAGTCCCGATGGACGGCTCCACCGGGTTTGCGTCGACGTGCGATTGCATGTAGTATCCGTACCGGATCCACATCGGATGCTCGACCTATACGCAGATAGTGGGATCCCGGGTGAATCACTATGATGTTCTGGGCTTGAATGTGCTAAATTGCAGACAGGGAAATAGAAATCAAACACCAAAAACCCATTTACAATTCTATGCGTCAAATCGATCATGTGCTTCTCACTGGTTACTACTTGCCTCTGGAGTATCCTTTACATTCGACATAATTGAAACTTTGAACGATCAGCACAACTGAATGAAAATCTTACAATGAGAAAGGTTTACAAACGATGTTTGTTCACCGGTCCGGCGATGCAGTGCCGGTGTTTTTGATACACAAACATGTTGCACAAGGATCTGCAAAGTAAACAAATGGTAGGTAGAATCGTACATATTCAAAATGGCTGAAAACTATGTGATGAATTCAAAAACATACAACTAGAATTCTAATCGTTTATCATTTACAAAAACAATCACAATATTTACAATACACCGACCGTTTTTCATTTTGGGAATAATACTACAGTCTTTCCCCGAGTTACGCGACACTCGAGTTACGCGAATTCGACTTACGCGAATGTTCAAATTTTGACAGTTCATTGAGTTTATGACGTAAACAATGACGTATGACAAAAAAAAAACTGCAAAACAGTTGACGTTGGACAATTTTGTTATAACTTTGTAAATTAAAAAATATTAACAATGAATTTGGTATAGAATACAATTCGAATAAACTTAATAAAAAGAGGAACTTAACGTATTCGTATTATTTTGAATATGTTTTGAATGATGATATTAAATACTCGATCTCTTAACACCAGGTATAAACCAAGTGTCAAGCGGAACTCGACTTACGCGAAAACTCGACTTACGCGAATGCCTCCGGCACGCATTATTCGCGTTAGTCGGGGAAAGACTGTACTTTGCCCATTGTGAAACGTTTTATATAGACACCTCGCTTCTGCTAAATGGAAAATGATAACAAAAAAGGCGGGATAAACTGAACTAGTGGTGGGTAAATCAAATCCCTACAGAGATTCGAATCTTTGAGTTTAAATCCGTTGTGAGATCCAGATATCAGAATCCGAATCTTAACCCACCATATTATGCGTGCACATCGTAGCTTGCCGATTTTATCAAAGTCTGAATCGAATAAAATCGATCCCAAACAAATCAAACCTGATTCACATCCCAAGCAAATCAAATCTGATCCAATCCTTTAGAATCCGTCAAGAGATCGAATCTTTGGATCTTCCTAATCACAATTCTGCCGACACAAAACTAAACTAAACATCAACAAAACAGCATCAGTTTAATTTGAATTCCATCATGCAGCAGACCACAGCATCAAACAGGCGAACGATGAACTCGTTGGAGCGTCGAAAACGTTACCAGGAGCTGATAGATCAAGGGCATGACTTAGGTAAATACTGCGGAAACAAAACCTGATCGATTGGTATCCATTATCATGACTAATTTTGCCCCCAGCCCTGAGGACGCAAACCCAGAAAGCCATCGACATATTTCAGGGCGTTTCGTCGATTCTCATGCAAACCAACAGTCTCATGCAGCAGGGCATAGAACATGAGCGGATGGATAATGCGTCCGAAGTGTGTATGAACGTTCAGGTCGTAAAAATGAGCCACGACCTGGTTGGAGCTGCTCTACAACAGAACGAAAGCTCTCAGTTCTGCGATGAAGAATTCGCTGCCGCCATAGTAGGTCTTCTGTGAGGATGAGTTCATCACGATCCCCGACCCTTAGTATTAAATTATTTCTTTACCTTGCAGATGACCTATGTCGGTAGCACCGATAGCCAGGAAGGATGGGAAGCGATCGGCGAGGGAGGAATAACAGCCTTCCGCATGTCGAAACATTCCCCCTGCCTTCTCGGTACATTTAATTTTCAGTCGGTTCCGATGGAAAAAGTAGTGAAAGAACGTCGCCGACGACAACGCCAAGAGCTGGGAGAAGCCCGCAAACCGGAAACGGTTCATAAGCTAAACCAAGAGGAGGCGGATGCACGAAAACTGCAAGACATAATGGAGCAATTGAAAAACGTAACATTCAGTCCAAACATATTTGGCAACTTCAAACACATCACATATTTTACGCTCACGATTTCTGTTTCTCAGATCTACGAAGAAAGAGGCTCATCCATTCCATACTTCGAGCTTGTGACGGACCCGACTGACTACATGTGCACTGTGGATACTGCATTTCAGATCTCTTTTCTTATTCGCGATGGTGCCGTCGCTTTGGAAACGGTCGGAAACGTCTTACGTGCCCGACCCACCACCGACCTCGAGAAGAAGCAAAGCAAGAGCAGCGATGATAATATTCAAGCTATTCTGTCGCTAAACTGGACACAATGGAAGGTAGGACTTTTTATTGTTCGTCCATTGTCTGCGTAATACTTTACGGAACTTTTTATTTTATGTTACTGTCTCTCAGAATGCAATCAAGCAATACCGCTTAACAAGGCCCCTCCTGACCATCGATCGAGACATGCTCGATGAAAGCAACGCTGGACAGTGATTTAGGACAACCAAAACCGCCATGCCGCATGTACAAATAACACATAATCGTTCTTTGTTAAAATAAGTAACGGTAAGGGAAACATGTATCAGTTTGTCATCAAATGAAGAAAAGAAAAACCATCCAGTTCAAAAATTTTAAAATGTGATTTAGTCTATGACTACCATATGTGGATGACACCCGGTGTAAAGCAGGTTGTCTTTTATTTAAGTTAATTTTCCCTAGTTAGTACGAAAAAACAGTACGAGAATTTCAAATAGCACCGTCGGCGGACGGAACCCGGTATCAGTAACAATGATTATATCTACGATACTTTAAATTGGGCTATTAGTATATTAAATTAAATCTGCTCCACAGACCAATACATAAACCATCCTGGTTTGCCACTTTACGGTCGTATGTTCCCGTTTGACCATCCCCCATTCTGCTACATTTTACATGACACTGCATGTTCTTTCCGGTTCTTCCGTAATAACAGCGGAAGCAACCGAGCGGTTATCTGCCACAGGTTTTCCTTGCGCGATCTTCCTTATATTGGCAACCTCCAGGTCCGATACCGACCGGGCGAAAGTATGCGGTGGCATGGTGTACCTCGGTCCTTGTATATCGCGCTGGACGTTACTACGCTGGCTCGTGCCGGCCAGACTGCTGCCAGTCCCACCCGGGAGAGTACCAGAGTTCTGGCGCTGAACGCTTCCATGTAGGCTCGTACCGGCACAGGCTTTACCCAGCTCTCGGTCGTGCTGTCCCGATCCGCGAGGATCACCAATGGCACTTGGCCCTCCGCCCACCGGACCACCGCCGCTACCCATCGAATCTGTACCATGCCGGTAGGAATGCATGTGGTTGACCGTGGCGAGTGGCGATAGGGCAGCGGCGGCCCCGGTCGGGTGTATGAGCGACGGTATCGATTCCTGCTGTATGACAAACTTATCCAACACGGCCAGCTGTGGCTGCAAGGCGATCATAAACGGCCGATAGGCGAGACATTCGTTAAAACTCCAGCGCGTCATGTCTTTCAGTCCGTTGCGCAGCTGGCGGCACACTACCAGCGACTTCGAGCGTATTGCTGCATTCGTTATCCGACCAACGGACGCCACGTCGAGCAGGAGGACGGAAAGGAGAAGCGAAAACTCGTAGCAGTTCGCTTCGGTGAAAATCTGCAGCAGATAGCGCATCCGAATTTCGAGCTTGTGCTCCTTGCGGCGGTTCGTTTTGCTCTGCTTGGAAATGTTTTTCTCCAGCGCCTGGTTGAAGCTTTGATCACCAAGCGTCAGGCTGGCCATGGGGCCACCACTGGTCCCGCAAACCGTTGGCATATCGTCCGGCCAGTTCGGTTGCGCGGTTTCAGACCTTACGCTGGCCGCGTCGTTCAGTGGCATGAGGTTTGCCTCGGCTGTCGAAGATTCGTCTACGATCGACGCGCCGTTAACCTGCTCCTTGTCCTGTTGCGCCGATAGTTGTTTGGCTTCTTTCGACGCCGGGTGTTCCTGCAACGCACCAGTCACGGTTCCCGAAACTGTACCATCGCCCGGTCGCACGAACGATAGACTGTTGTACCCCGAATCGACCGTACGGCGGGTTGCGAGCTCCGAGAGGGGCGATTTGTTCGATTGATTCGAGGACGGCGATGGTGACGATTCCGGATGCGTTGGCGGTGGACTTAGTGGATTCACTAGCAGCGTCAAATCGAGGCATGGCTTTGGCCAATCGAGCTCGTCGTGCAGGTTTTTGAGAGCAGTCACAAAATCCTCGATCCTTGCAGCACGATCTTTCTCGCGGTTCAGCCAACCAACGAGATGGAAGTCCAGCGTAGCGCTCATGTAGCCAAGGTCCTCTAGCTTGCGCAGCTGCAGAAAACGTCGTGCATGACGCTGGAGTACCACATCGATGAAGAACTCTTCGGCAGATGACGAATCACTAGAATAAAAATAAGAAATATGGTATAGTCAAACAGAAAAGTTCCATGGATAAAACCAGGTACTGAAAAACTTACCGCTCCTTCTGTGTATTTGGCACACTTTTCTTCCTTCGCAGCACTTGCCCGTTCACCGCCGATTCATTGTTCGCGCTCAGCCCGGAGCCTCCCTGCTGCAGCGCCACCGCCGGTGCCGGCGAGTTGAACATTATGTTCTTCTCCTTGTTCACTACCGTGGCGGCACCGTCGGTCGGTTTCGGGTACGGAACGGTGGTCGAAAAGCTACGACCCCTCGCCATGCTGCTACCCAGGATGAGACTGAGGTCCTCGGCGTTCGGTGTTGGCGGTCCGGCCGCGATCAGCCCACCAAACTTGTTGCCAAAAACGTACGACGACCGAGGTGACTCAACATCGTTCGGATCGATGGCGCGCAGAAACCGCACCAGGTCCTTGGCGAGCGGCCAATCGCGCAGCTCGAGCGCGGTGTCCAGCAGCAGTGTCGCGTACTGCCGGCTGACCGACGATGGTTCAAGATTCTGCAGGATGATCAAGTAGCTGGCGGCTGTGTGCAGTTGCCTCGCGGCCATACACTTTTGGAACAGTTCCTTCGGTTTGCCAGCGCTCGAGAACAGGTACGGCCAGAGGGCGATCTCCGTTTTGCGGGCGCACTGCACCACCGTTTGCAGATAGACCGGAAACTCCTGAATGAATTCGAGTACGCTCGGGAGCAACGCATCCGGGATCGGCTCCTTGCTGGTCGCCTCCTCCTCGAGCACCTCGTGCAGAAGCAGTTCCAGGGAATGTGGAAAGTAGGGAAGATCGGTGCAGCATCGTGCAATTTCCCACGCGTTGTAGCCGAGATTGCGGCGTATGAGTTGACGGAGTATTTGATGCAGGTATACTTGGCTCTAAAATGAAAACATAAACAACCAAAACGTTAAAACAATCTACTTTGAAACACCTTCTAGCCGGTTCCCTACCGTCCGTTTGAGTGCATTGTACGGCAACGAAAAGTAAACCGTCGGATCGCTTGTATAGAGCAGTGTGTCGTTTTCCGCCCCGAGTATGATTGCGTCCTCGAACAATATCACCAGCGGGTAGATCTTCAGCGTGAACGACAACATAATTCGTTTGCTCATGAACGTATGACGCAGGCTGCGCGAACCGGTCTCACCGGTGCGCGGGAACACCGGGAGCCAAACGCGCATACCATACCCGCCGCAGTACAGCCACAGAGATTCTTTAATGTGCGTCTTGCTCGACTCCGACACCCAGATGCACTCGACCGACGAGGCCAGGCAGGTGGACGTAAGCTGACTATTGACACCGCCGCTGCCGTGGTGATGATGATGATGATGGTGATCCGTCTGTACCATCAACACACGTCCTGAGACGTTCATGATCAGCGTTTCCGAGAGTGAATTCTCGTAGCTGCTGTTGCTCTGTTTCATCATACTACCGGAACCGATGCCCTCGTGCTTCAGGCTCGTCATGAGCACCGAAATGACGCACGCTGGGTGTATGCATACATTCTTGATGTCGTAGATGTGCATCTTGACCAGTTCTACCCGGTGCTGATCATTTCCATCGTACGCTTCCTCAGTTTGTTTTAGGGCAAACACTGACACATGTCCATCGGAAGTGAAGACAACCTAGCCATCGAAAAAAAACCCGTTAATAAGATTAGCAAATAATTCTTAAAGCAACAGTAACGGTGTCCGTCTTACCAATTGATCGCGGAAAAGATTTATCAACATCACCGGACTGGCACTCTTCGTAATTACCGCAAATCGGTTATCCAATTTGGTTTCTTTTGAGTAAATCCGTAACTCATCGTGAAAGCCTATTAGTGAGTAACAACCTACAATACAGACACAGACACAAGATAATTAGCTATATTATTACCAATTGTATTTCATGATAAAGTCATTAAACCTTCGACAGTTTTGCCCGAGTCACAATTTTCATGGTCTAAACTAATGCAGGTTGGTTAGGGTTGGTTGTTTGTATTGTAAATAAAAATTATGAACATAGGATATTCTATGGACTATCTACCGGACTATCTTTTTACGGTTTTGGTAGAAACGTCTTCAAAACTGACGAAGTAAAAGAGTGTAAAATTTTGAACTCGGAAATGGTTGAACGGCAAAATCTGATTTTTTCCTTCAATGAAACGTTGATTTTAAACAAAAGCTTCAATTTTTTCAAAAGAATATTTAACCATTTTCGAGAGCCAGTTTTGCAAAAACGAAAGTGTAGTAGCGGTCAAAATGACTGCTCTTTGGATTGAAGTCATAAGTAAAACTTACCCATTATGATGAATTCTTTCCACCACAGCAAACCACCAGTAATGACAAAATCTTTCTCCTGAGTTTCATTACCGAAGAGTTTCCATTTCCGAGTATTGAAGGCGTATAGAGCCACACCAGTGCGTCCAGCCACGGCAACATTGGTTCCGGAGTGATCAATTGCACTGTACTGTTAATACGTATCGTTAGAAAAAATCTTGTAAGGAAGTTTGTTTAACTAAAAAATACTACTAAGCTTCCTTACCCTTATAGGCCAATTGGAAGAGATGTAAGCGGTAGGAAGATTCAGAACGACCCAATGTTTGCTTTCCGATAGCACACTGTTGAACTTCAGATAACTATCACCGTTAACGTTCACGGGATCTGGTTCACCGGATGCTATGTATGCGGGATCTAAAAAAAATCATGTAGGATTGTAGGAACAAGGAAGCCCATTCGTACACAGCTATCGCTTACCCTTGTTGAAATCATCCGTTTTTCCCGAATATGAAGAATCATTTTCGTTGGTGGAATCATAGGTTGCTTTGAGGGAGGGATAAATGTTCTGCAACACATCACCATGGTTTATGTAAAGTTTATCGTCCCCTTGGAGAAGCAAAAACGAATTGTTGCTCTGTAAATAATGAAAATACAATATTTTTATCATTCTATGAATATAGGTTTGTGGTTTGTGCACTTAACATACCATGCAAGGGTTGATGGTTAAAATACTCTTAACAAAGTCCAATTGCACCAGTACAGTGTTCTGTAAATATTGTTCTTCGTGTAATGTTTCGCCAGTAGCATCCGACGCATTCCCAACGGGTTTTTCATCTTTTTCCATGCTCGTCGGGGAAGGAACTTTTTCGTTCGTTTTGCGTACCATTAGCAACTGGTATCCTTCAGTGGACCAGTCCTGCAAATAAACAAACAATCAAAAGTGTGTTGTCCAAATTCACAACAGGAACTTCCCACCAAGCTGGTCGGAATACATACCATGCTGATCACATTGAAAGGATCGTTTTTAGCCAGATCCACATGGAGCCCATAGTCCCAGGCGAGTGAGCAGAGCAGAAGAGAACCGAACGTGCTCCACAGCGATATTCCACCGTTAGCCCAAGCCACAATGATAGCGCAACCGTCCGGGGTCCATTTCATATCGCGCACGTAACCCGGTGAACCGGGAAAGTCTTTTGCACTCAGCGACAACCGATGCGACAGTTCCAGCCCACCGGTTAGGTCATCGATGACGTACATATTCGTTTGCGAATTCTTCCGCCCGAACGCTATCAGGCGGTACTTGTGATTGATGACGGTACACGTCGCATCATCCACGTTTTGGCACCAGATTCCTTGTACTTGCTAATGATTTATTGGGATCATCAAGTGAGAGT
Organism: Anopheles coustani; assembly: GCF_943734705.1. Classification (NCBI taxonomy): domain Eukaryota; kingdom Metazoa; phylum Arthropoda; class Insecta; order Diptera; family Culicidae; genus Anopheles; species Anopheles coustani. The sequence continues at coordinate 39,573,590 of NC_071289.1, forward strand.
GATCATTAATTTACCGTTGTAATCGATTGTAATGTAAAGCCACTTACGTTTGGATCAAACTTTGTATTGTTTGCGGTGAGAAATGCGGCTCGGCCATCGCTCAACGTTATACCGAACCCGCACAAAAGTGGGGAGTAATCTATCGATGCAACATATACATTTTTCTCCAAAATAGGGACGGCTGCGAGATGGAGAATGTAATAGAATCAGATGCCGGATGCATCGAAATTATGATATACTCAAACTGAAATGCTCTTACCATAGCTTACTTGCTGGTTAATACTAAATGGGATTCGCTTCAGGTCGAGTGCATAGTCACGTTCCTCTACACCCTCCCAGTTTAAACGAACTATACGGCCCTCTTGGGTGGCAATAACAATTTGATTCACATTAATACAGGACACGCAGCAAATCGGAACGTACAGGCATATCCGGTGCGTCTGCAATTGAAGGCAACAGTTAGTAACACAAAGTTGGCAAAACCTCCACACTTTTCCTCCTCCTACCAGAGATAGTTTCAAACAAGGAATAGCTTCCTTCAGGAACAGCTCGGCACTGTCCCTGCGCAGGTTGGCAAACGGAGAATCATTCTGATTGTAGACACCCTTTGGAGTATCGTTCACGATCAGCGTGTACATAAACAACGTGCCATCGCCGTGCTCGGTGCCTCTGGTTACCACCAGCAGCATACTTGAGTCCGGTTTCCATTCCACGTTCGTGTTAGCTCCGTACTTTGATAGACATTCTGCACTCCTAATTTTGGATGTTATCGGTACGCAGGGCTAGAAAGCGAATCGAAATACGGTTAGATAAATGGGTCACCAAGCTCCTTTTACTCCACCTCCACCTATGCATACCTTCGAGTACCAAATGGCAATCGCATCATCCGTAAGCACCGCAAACAGAATCTTTACGCGATCGCATACCACCTTCTGAATGTTGCCGTGTGGCCCACTATTGAGCACCCGCGGCCATCCAATAGAGAAGTACATCCTAGAAGTGGAAGCTGATTGCGGGGACACACAAAACTACGGGGGCATACAAAACTACGAGGACTACGACGATCGAGCCCCCGTATCCTAGTGTGGGGGGTAGCGCAGATAACGTAAAACACTGCACTTGTTTCTTATCGACATCGGACAAGCGATTCTCGTGGAGCACGGGAATTTCCACGAGAGCTACAAAACGATACAATTTTTCATTCGTCTCGATAATCACAAACGAAATGAAAATGTAGAAATGACAACAACACAATTTCAGGGTTGTAGTAACCTGCTATCATATCTGTTGTCAATCGCAAGATGACGTACATGTTCCATTTGGTGAGCTTCTTTTATAAAAACCACCACTACTGCAGCAACGCATTATATTTAAACGAAATACTCTCCCATCTTACTACTTATGAAGATATTCAATTTCTTAAGCACTAAACTTAATTTATCCGATTTAAATGTGTGATTATCAACGTCAAATGAAGCAAACTTTCCCGACGATTGTCAAAATTAAGAGCTGTCAAAAAGTTAGCACTATAGACACCACCTCTTTGACTAGTGCTTTGCTCTGCTCCTAGACTTCTGCTTTCAGTTTAGTGATGGGAAAACTGAATCCCTACAGGGATTCGAATCTTTCGATTCAAATCCATTCTGAGATCCGGATCTTCGAATCCGAATCCCAATCCGTCATATCATACATGCTCATCTAATGCCGATTTTTCATATCATGTGTTTAATTCAATGAATGATTTATGTAGGAATATCAATATAGTTGACATTATTCTTCTAATTGTATTCAAACAACACGACCAATTTAGTCCTATTTGGGAATATGCAGACTAACTGATTTACCCGAGTTCTTTCCAAGAAGAGTAGCATTTATTATGTTTTAAAAACAATTATGACAGCGTTATCATTCAAATTGAATCCATCGTGGGTCACTGAAACAGTGAAGCAAGTCGTTTTGATGTTTTTCCGCACTTCCTCGGCGGGTACTTTATCGCGGAACGAACATGTTTGAGGTTCTGATAACATTCTTCACAAATAGCGCCTCAGACATGGCTGATACGTGGGGGGACCCAAAAGTAACGGGAATCGGGTTGTAGGGAGAAGAGGGGGAAAAGGGGATCGGGTTCAATCTTTTTTTTTTTTAAAGCTTAACATGTTCTTGATCAGTATGCAAAGTTTAATTTCTGTGAGTGCATCCGCTAGTCTTTGAGAATTTTTTCATTGTAACGGTTTTAGTGTTTTCGGCGATTTTGTGAGATGGCCAAGTGAAACAGAGGTCAACCTCGTTCTGGGCTCCCCACAGCTTCAAAAGCGGACGAAAATGTTTCAAAAATCAACAATCTTATTCAGAATTTGTTCTAGCAAATGACCTCTAAACGCTGAATCGGTAAACCGGTTCGGGCGACACGTTGTGTCTGTACACGCGGCGCGCATGTGTTGGTGCAACAAATGCAAATGTGTACGTGACCAAATTTGGTCTCCGCGAGAGGAAATTTCCTCTTTTCTCTCGACGTGAGCTGGTAGAATAACTAGAAAAGATGGACAAAATGTAATATGTTCCTTGAGACAAAATTACGCGTCTTGACAAGACCTTTCATTTGAGGGGTCATTTGTGGAAATCGGTTAAAGAGCTAACTCGTGGTCCACACTACAGCGCGACGTCGCCTGACAGGAGCTGAACTCCATATAAAAAAAACCTTGCGCGATTCGCGCGAATCGCGCTAGGTTTTTTTTGCATGGAGTTCTGCGCCTGTCAGGCGACGTCGCGTTACGCGACGGTGCAGTCTGGAAAGCGTGTAACAAGCGAGAATTGGCTTTTTTAACCTAAATTGACAATCAACCTGATTTACCTTTTCGCCCCCTCGGGCGAAAACATTCCAGGTGTGTTTTTTATCAAAAACAAGAGAGTACGGTAACATCTACCTACAACGCAGTTGCGCGTCTTGAAAAAACTTTTTATTTGAGGGGTCAATCGTGAAAATCGGTTAAGAGAATCAATAGTTATTAACAAATTGGCAATTTTTTGCGTTTCCGTAATCGAGGTTTATCAACCTTGATCCCGGTGGATTGCTGTCTCTTTTCCACACAATTAGTTTTCTCAAAAACTAGAAAATATGAATGGATCTATTGTAAGACAAAGTTGTGTATCTTGAACAGACCTTTCATTTAAGGGGTCACATGTACAAATCGGATCAGCAATTGTAAAGTTATTCTCAAAATAGTTATTTCAGCAGAAAATACCAACCAAGGTTTCTGCACCTACGCCTCAGAATTTCATAAACTAAGAATTACGGAAGAGTCTTTGTTGCACAGAGTTACAGTCTTCAAAAAACCTTTCATTTGAGGGGTCTGGCGCTAAAATTGGCCAAGCCACTAAAAAGTTATAGAGAAATTAGATGGTTTTCCAAGCTTGTTGCACAAAGTTTGGCGCGCAGCTTCCTTCGTAGTGGTGGGTAAACCAAATCCCCAAATCCGAATCCCAATCCAAGAAACAGTTGGAACAGTCCAAGCAGTGGATAGTGTTCCTTTGGAACTGTGGTCTTTGTGTACAAAATTTTGAAACGCCTCGTAACAGCGTATTTGGGGGAAAGGATAGTAGTTAGGACTCACAGTCCTAATGCCGGTGAGCCAAGACTTCCCGGCTAAGGTCTGGAAACGCCCGAAATTCGTTGTTTTGCAAAGGAGTACAATGGTACAACAGGATGCCGAGAGAGATTAAACAAGCGTGAAATCTTAGGGAGTTCAAACGCCTATGCGCCGTATTCGTAAAGCGGGTAGTCTGATGCTGTGCTTGCAATGTATTTAGTAAATGTTGTAATTTAACTTAATAGAATGAATGAGTCTACATAGTTTTGAGACACGCGCGCGTAAATGAGGACAATTGGTGGTAATGGCTGTACGAAAAGAACTAATAGTATCTACACATCTCGCTGTAGTTGGGTCCCTTTCTGTTCTTGATTGTGGCACCACATTATCAACCAATGGTAATTGGCGGGGGGAACTACAAACAGAGCAGAAATATCCTCTTACACTCCGGAAAGTGGTGCCCCGTTAACCCTGGGGGACTCGGCGATTTACCTTTCGAGGTGATTGCTCGGGGCCGTTATATGGAAGGAACAAGATGAGATCCTTTAAGTAGTACTGGTGGATTTCTCCACACTATCAACCATTGATAGCTGGCGGTGTTAACCAAAACTGTGCGAAAATACCTGCCCTACTCCGGAAAGTGGTCTCCTTTTGCTTGTTGGGAAATCTAAGATGTACCCCCTTGTGCAATCGATGGCGACCGTTGTATGAATGGCAGCAGAGTTGGATGCGATTGTTCTGGAGAGTATTGCCCCAATGCCCCCTCTCGTTTGATGATTTATATTTAATATCTCAAGATACTTTCGTCCCTCTCAAACCTATGTAGGGGTAATCAATATCGGTCTGAAAATTGTGTATCCTAATCTGAATCCCCAGAATCCGATTCAGAATTCGGTAAAAATGGTCTGGTCCTGATGAAATGGGTTTGGTTGGGTAGAACAACTCGAATAATGGACATTCTACTGTATTTCTTGGTAAAAAATAGGTTCCAGGAATTTTTCTCTCTTTAGATCGACCAGTCAGGAAATCTCTAGATCGACTATTTATGTGACTAATTTGACTCAAATCATTGTGAATCGATTCAAACAGTTTAGGAACAAGTCAGAATCGAATCAAATCGAGTCCCAAACCAATCAAATCTGATTCGAATCCTAATCGAATCAAATCGTTAGAATCCGTCAAATGGGATTCAAACCTTTAGGATCTGTCAGATGGGATTCGAATCTTTAGAATCCGTCAAATGGGATTCGAATCTTTGGAATCCCTCGAATCTTCGAATCTTCAAATCTTCCCAATCCCGATTCTGCCAACACTATTTCAGTTATTTGTTGAACTTCAACGGCGCTACTTGGAGCTTAAGGAGCCGCCCGTTCATGTCGCGAGGAGCAGTGTCGTTTCAAGATTACAGTAGGAAGTAAGTAGAATAATATCGAGATCTCTCTGGAGACCGACACTTGAGCGTTAGAGCTACCAATATACCGTTGCGGTGTGCGGAAAAGAATTGAAAATTGAACCCCAAACGGGTGGCACAGTCATCGATGAGGGGTTGGCTAGTAAAGTTTTTACCTAAAAAGTGATTACTGTGAGTAGTGTGCGGTGACAAATTTATGATTGTTCAAGAATCATTTCCGGAGTGATTTCACACAGCCCGCTGCAAGTATGTGGTGTTTGTTGAGAATATGTATGCCGCAATCACAAAGTTGAAGAATGAGTGAGAGCAAGCTATACGGAGTGATGAAATAGGTAGTGAAAAAAACGACAACAACAAACGGTGCTGTCGGTGCAGTATTCATCCGGAAAAGATTAATCGCAGCAATTTAAGTACTCCGACGATTAATGGGATTGGAAAGAAAAATGCTATTGATTATGTCATGGAGCGCTTCTCCTGATCGCTGGTAAAAGCACGATGCGAATGATTCTTAAGTGCTGCGGAAAAGAAGCCTTATATTTCGAGGAAATTGATACAACTGGTCAGGCGATATATTTTTTCACGAGCACTCAATGCTACAATCAGAACAGGTAGGTGTATTTCCAATCGCGGACAGGAAAATCTAACCCCGTAAAGTTCTACGCCACAGCGAAACATACCTGCTACCCATAAAAACTGTTAATAAATGGCATCGTAGTCTCATAAAATCCACCTCCCCCCGGTCGGTCGCTCCAGAATGAGGACACAACTGCTTTTGGTGCAGAATAAAGAAGGTAACGAAAACCATCTCTTCCTGCTGGCTAATGAATGCAGTGTGGTTGAGGTTGAAAACTTTTCCCCACTGGCCAATCACCAGAGCCAATTGATATTCTATTTTGCCTTCGCTCCTGTTGAAACAACGATTGTTTCCACTAGCGAACGTGAAGAATTTGTTAAATGCATTTTCTTTTTACAGAGGAGAAAAACTCGTCTTTCCGTTCATTATTATGTTCTCCCACTGGTTTCCACTTTTCTCTACCCTGTTCAAATCATCTTTTTTTTTTGAATAGATCCCCTGAAAGTTTGAGCAAACGGAGGGCGAAATAGGGGAAAAAATTTATGATTATTTGATCAGTGTTTTATTTTTTAATTTATGTAAATAATTCTTTATTGCACGTTTCAAAGCTGGGCTGAAGGTGTGAGTGCGAGCTCGATTGCTTTGATGTGGTGTTTTGGTTTCACTTGCTCCTTCGCAGGTAAACTTGTGTGTATAAAAAGGAGGTTTTATGAGCACCACGCCACTGCACAGTGGGCATTTGATGGGATCTACGTTAGAACATTAATTTTTGTGTCACGTATACCGACAAATTTCTACAAACTTCAAACAATGCAACTTGCACGTAAGGTTCGTGCGATCGAAGGTTTCATATGCAACTAATTTGCGAAAAAGCATAAAATTGTAGCTACACTTAGCATTGTATTTCCTATTAGGAACAACCATCGTGAATTGCAATATAGTTTTTCAAAAAGCTACGTTATTAGCACAGATTAATATATCAATTCACTTCAGATCTCTTAGGACTCGACATCTCAACGCAATTTTACCTCACCAGTTTTGGACGGTTTTTAAAATGTTATGATATTGGCTTTTAACGACGTAGCAGACCTTTTTGATTTTAATATATCTGATTTATCATTTCTCAAGCTTCTAAGCTACCTTGCCACCTAACAGAAACTGTCCGATGGATGTAATTTATAACTAAATAAATAAAACTTGGTAGGGGTGGCTGGGGTAATACGCACCCCTGGGGCAATACGCACCCCTTCCAATTTCCCTTGAAAGACGAGTTTTTAACGCGTAAAAAGTAGTCACCCTGTAAGATCAATCTAAAATATGGTCACCCTGTGAGTTTGGCAGCTCTACATCAACAGAAACGCGAAATAAACGCAAAACAAAATCATTCTCAGCTCAGACAGTTTTTGTTATAATGTGACGTACCATTCCGCTAAGGAATATTAAGTGCAAAAACCTATATTTACCCACGAGGAATACGAAATTTAGTGAATTGAGAATCAGTGCTTGAGACTGTTCATGAAAATTTCTGGAAAAATGCAGATATACTCATATTTTAGTTGAAAATGTGTTCAACTATGAATGGGGGCAATATGCACCCAGTATGTCGGGGTAAAATGCACCAGTTTGTAAACAAACTATCTTTATTTGACGTTGGATGTTGCCTCTTTGTTGTGGTGCGTATTGCCTCTTTGTTATGGTGCGTATTGCCCCTTTGTTGTGGTGCGTATTGCCCCTTTGTTGGGGTGCGTATTACCCCTAGCACAGGTGCGTTTTGCCTCAACCAGATACAGATCGATCAAAAATTGAACTTTTTCAAAACTGAAAAAAATACGATTTTCTTAGCTAAAAAAGCAAACATTCTTGAACTGGTAACTAGTTTGAACCTTTATGAATCCTATTCAGTGATAAAATCAACAATCAAGAGCCAACTTAATAGAAAATTTTATAGTTTTTCTTAAGGGGTGCGTATTACCCCATCCACCCCTATAAGAATCTTTAGAGGATTGGTCGTGAAAGTTTGGTTGTTAGATGGTAAACCTGCACCCGACCTTAAAAATAATAATAATTCAAGCTAAACAAATCCTATTTTGGCGTTCCGGAAAAATCCGATTGTGTTCTATGTGCTAGAAAAAAAGGCATGCAACTGCAGATAGTATGCAAGTTAGAGAAAATATTACAAAAAGGAAATACTTTTTGTACGAAATGTCCGCAATGGTTATAAATGTGTCACACTAGTTTTATCATTTGCTTCGCTTTTTCTTTCTTGTCGTATCGACCATCGTGGATAGCCAGTCCTCTCGTACAGGGGATGGTCAGGTTTCGCTTGAGATTTGAACCCACGCCGTCCAAGTGGTGTGGTTGCTTTGCTTTATTATATATTATTTATTATGTATGTAACATATTTCACGTCATCTGGGTGTGTCCTGCACTATCGGTCTTTGTTTTATCGTACGTACGCGTGAACATTCATATCGAGTGCTCCTCAGTCGCAATGGGAAATAATCAGAAGTTATTTTATCCCTTTGTTTGCTCGCAGTTTCCCACTGTGCAATGGACTATAATCTTCTTTTGAATCCCTCTTGCTTGTAGTGGTGTAGGTGATATAAACACAAGGTCTGTTTGCATTGTGCTGCGTGAAAGAGATGCTCTGCACCACGCGCGGCGTGTGGTAGTATTGAATGCGTGACTGAGGGTAGTAAAATACACCGACTTGCTAATGGAATGACAGAATCATCGGTCGAGCGAGAAAGGAGCAGCACTCAACAATAGAGCAAGTGTGTAAAACGAGACGGTGTTTTTACGTACTCACACTAGCAAACACGAATGAAATATGAATTTTCTTACCGAACTTTATCCATTCCTCGGTTCCATCTCTTTTCCTCGCATGCGAACTTATGGAGCTCAAATGTCATTTTTGTCGATTGTCTGTCAACTGTCCTGTTGTTTTCATTTGTTGTTTATCAATGATTAAGCTCTTCGTAGCCCTGTGCCCCGCAAAGGCCAGACTGGCCAAATCTGGCCTACAGTTCGGCCGCCCCGAATGAGGTTTTCTAGGCGCAAAAAGTTCCCTTCTCGTTATCAACCCATTTTTCTTCCTTCTCCAAAGCACGAACACGGGCCCCGACAGCAACGGCAGCAACCGTGTTATTATGTCCAATAAAGGTTTGCAGGGCCAGTAGTGCGCATGCCCAAATAATACCAGTCTTGACAGATATTAATTGCTTTGAAGTCGGCCAACAATAGAGGATAAATTGAATTCAAAATTTCAAATTCAATTATGTATGCTTTCCTAGGCGTGTCTGGGGATACTTCTCCTTTACTGCGCGCTTCCATCCTAGCCCGGTGTACCCTCTGTTTAAGCTATCGCCAGTGGATCAGGAAAAGGAAACGACAATCGCAATATGGATATTAGTGGAATATCTTAAAAAGGGAAAAATGAGCTTCCTCGTGTCATTTTGTGAATTTTGTTTTCTTTCGTTCGTGCCGTTATTTCAACCGAACGAATGAGACGACCGTCTGAATGTTTTTTTTCCTTTCATAATATACGGAACATTAATTTAATGATCCTCAATGCTCCTAAAAAATCTACCGACCTTTTTCTCCTACTGCGGGACCTGCCCATTTCGTGCAATGATTGAGATAAATTTACAGAATAACGATCGGTGCTGCGCTCCAGCCGCTCTCGAAGAAGCGCACGGTCGGCGGAAGCCACCTGCGCCCGAAAAAAGGCCCACAACACAACACTCACTCCCCGGCTGCAGGTGATAGTGTGTGGTGCAAGAGGAAATTAAATTTGTTTGCGGATGAGGCATCCTGCAACCAACACAACCGAAACTACCGACCGCACCGGTCCGCACACTGATGTTGTGTGCCATCTGTGAAGAACGGTTTAAGAGTCGAAAGCGGCCGGGTAAGCGGCAACGAGTGTACCTTTCCTGCAAGGCAATCCCTTGGGGGGTCGGCGGCTCCTTTGCCGCCGGGTCGGGGTTCTTTGCTCGATGTATGCGAGTCCGTGGGGTGGATTCCGTCCTTGTTCGTCCTCAGGCTGCCGGCAGGGCCAATGTGGTCCATTGTCCGACCGTCTCTCTCGCCCGCTTTTTCCGCTGTCGTTAGGTTTAATGGCGCACATAAATAAACGTGTTTGCGACCACGAAAAAAGGAGAGAACGGGCAACTTGGCGTGCTAGGATCGAACCAAAATTGAGTTTCGTCGAACCATCATCGTCATCGCGGTGGACGAATATCTACCGATGTCGTCGCCGTCGTTCTGGTTTTGAAGCCAGCTTGAAAGTGGCGTTTTAAACGTGCCTGTAGCAATAGAACCGGAGGTGAAACAGTACGGCACTATCGTCCATCCGGTCTCACACTCCTTTACGAATGTGATCAAATGATAGCTTTTAATCTTTGACATACACAAATGGTTTTTTATTCTACTTTCCCTTGCTTCAACCTTTCTGAGTGTGTATGCGGCGTTGATTGTTTAGCTAAAGCAATGTCTGCGATGGCGTTTCGTTTGCCGTTTCGCTCCCGCATTCAACGTGCCGCTGCTTCACTCTCTTGCGCTCATGTTTACTGAAGGAAAGAGATGGAGAAAAACAAATACAAACGAATGATTGAACAGCAGGGCACGGATGAGAACATGTGTTTACGATGCCAGGAACGGAATCCATGCCAACAGCCGACAGCGGAGGATTGATCGCTGGAGAGAATCGAAAAAAAGGCCCAGCATGATCCTGGATAGGAGACGTAGATGAAGTTGATGATGATAGGTTATTCTCTCCGTTCCTTTTTTGTTTGGACCGATGGGGATCCCGAATCCATTTTGATTATCCGTCTGTTTCTTTCGATTCAGTATGGTATGCGATCTTGTGTCCGTATCAGTCCCGGTCTGTGGTTCAAGCCTAAAATTACGTTGCATTTATTATCTTGAAAGTAAATTTATACACCCGAGAAGATTAATTTTCCTGGAAAACCTAAGCACTTAACTTTTTTGTAATCCTACCCATTATTGTTTTTAAAAATATCGAAAAAATGAGCAACTTTTAATCAAAGTATTGTAAAAATCAATCTCAAATGACAATTGAGCCTTAAGTTTCATCGATTACTCATTAGCCGTTTGTTGGCTTAAATGGGTTTTATTTCATCGTGCCCGTTTTCGTCACTCGCTCGTTTTCTCCCCACTAGAGAGCGCTTAACCAAAACCGCGCTTGTTTTCTGTAAAAGTTTCCCGTGTAAACATCGACTGCGCCGTCGCAATGCAATTTGAACCGACTGCTAATGCTCTCAGAATCCAATATTCTTCCTATCCTCTTGGTTCCCTTCTTCCCACGTGTTTCCCCCCCATGGAAAAGGGCAAGCGAAGAGCGTGCGACCAATGCTTTTTCTCATATGCTCACGTCGCCGCCTACTCGGTGTGCAAGGAACCGTTTTACCAGCAGCACGATGCTGGCCTTTGGCACACGGCTTCTTTACCACCATGTGCTCATAAAAAGTAATATGCCTTCCAGCGGCTGCTGCACTGCCTGCCAATAGTGTGCGCGTCCCCGGTGCGGTGCCAAAAGTGCACACACATTCAACGGAAGGGGATTCTTTCTAATGATCCTGTGTGTTACCACACGCGTCCTGAATGCAAAAGGATGATGATGGCGACGGCGACGACGACGACGATGACGATGACGATGCCTACTTTGCTCGACGGCGCATTGTCGCACACAACTACACGAGCACGCGTGCAAGTGGAAATTGAATCGACCGAACTCAATAACGAAAAAAAACCAGCCCAAAACGACGATGACGATGACGGAGACTGAGACTCATCTGTGTCGGGGAATAATCAAAGCACTTTCGGGGAAACCCGGTGAGAGCGACCGAGACGGAATGCGACCACCACTGGACGCCGATGACGATGACTGCTTAGGTGTGTTTTGTAGGACGACGGCTACGACGGCGAACAACCGACGGACCGGAGCGACCGGGATTATTATTTTTGTAGGATCTGGCACGGGGAACGGGGTGGGCCCCCGCGCCATCGACGATTATGGCTCACACGGGGCTTCATCTTTACGACGCGTGTACCTGGGTGTGTATGTGTGTGTGTGTCCGCATAGCAAGAGGAGGATGTTTCTCTCGGCGCTGGTGGTACGTTCTTGCACAAAAAACTTTTCTTGTTTTGCCCCCTTCGGTTCGTTCTCCTAGTCGACCTGTGACCGGATGGACGTCCAGAGCGCGAAGGGCAGAGGAGCATGTATCTTGTGGCATTCGAACCGACCGACCCAGGCACGGGCCTCGGCTCAGAGAAAAGCCGTCGAAGTACGTAGGTGGTTTATTACTATTAAAAAATAATAGTATTACATGCGCGCGGCCAAATCGAACCAACGGCACGCGGGGGGTACACTATAATACTAACTCTCGCCACACACACGCCGACACACCAGTTTCCAGGGGCACTCCAGAGTGGATTGGAGTGAACCCAGATGGAAATCGTGCGCAGTATGGTCATCAATAAAATTTGAAAACCACCAACCACCCACCAGGCCGTGTGGGGGACCACCACCGCACAAGGATCGAACAGGGAAGAAAAGGAGTACAAGTTGTTTGCGGTGGCTTTTTACCTCCGTCCGGCAACGACATTCCGGACAGATAGAGCCCGTCGAACGACGCAAATGCCGAACGGAATCGGACCGCCTCGGGGGGGAGGCCATGAGCCATGGAATGGGATTACGGCTTGGCACTCGTGTCGGGTGGAGTACGCACAGGGAAAAGATAATCATATCTCGGTGTTCAATTTCTCCCACTTAGTAGTGTTAACGGGAGGGGGCGGTGGGTAGATTTTTAGTAGATCGATTTTACCACGCCACCAGAAAAATTCTTATCTGTGTGCAAACGATTGGTTGGTTGTTGGAAAGAATGTTTCACAATCTATTACGAACACGAGATGTCTATAATCAAACAAGACACACATTTCAAAATATTTTTCAAACATTATCAAATATATTAAGGTCCATTCCTGATTGTAGGGTAATTTTTAATATGCTGCCAACATTAAAAAATTGTATTGTTATTTAAAAATGTTTTTTTCTACATTTTTTAAATTATAGTTTTAAAGTCTTTTCCGAAAGTATTACTCAAGAGACAAGAAATGCATAGCTTCTTGTGCGTATTGCCGTAAAAGGTCCCAAAACTGTTCAATTTTAATATTTTACCATGAAAAAAAATTAATTAAAAACTTAACTGCTAACCTGTTTCTACTATTCCTTTTTAGTATATTTTTTTTTTAAATTGTTCACAAAATTTATTCGGTTTACCGAATCCAACGGTTTTAGAAAGCCAAGCAAAAACTTAGCTTCCCTAATCATTCCCAAGTTTCGATATTACTACAGCTTTTATGTTTCTTTACACATGTATTTAATTCGGTGAAGCAACATTCTAGAACTCATGATAGCCATAGCAGACCAGGTGTTAAATAGATACAAGTAAACAAGTAAAGTCCAGTAAACTGTCAGCTCCGAATTTCAATTCAACTGCATTGTGTCCCTACCTTGAAAGTTAAATAAATGATACAATATTTTGTATGCATTTTGTACGCTTAAAGTAGCAATTTTATCCAAAATGGATAACGCTACATTAAAAAAGAAAACCGTTAAATTTAGTAGCGTAATTTGCTGTATCACCCACTTTTTGCTTTTAAGGTTGACATGACTAAGCAACAAGACGTTTTTATGCTTTTCATTTCCAGCTCACAACCATGATAGTGGCAAACCTATGGAGCTAATTACTAAAAATTAACTGTTTTTGGCAAAACAGTGATTACAACTATTGCTGAAATGCAGCGCCTTGGCTATCGTATGTAGAAAATCCCGCTTTTTGTACCAGGCCTGGGTCGAAGGAGGGGGCCAAGTGGTGTCGCAATAAAAACATTACCCCATTCCGTCCTCCTGACGGAAGCAGCAGTGTAAGGATGTTCCACTGCAACAGAGACCCGGCGAAGGCATCGAACTGTAGCAAAAGTAGTAGTACATCTGCGAAAGCTCATGGACCATACCATCAACCCTACTCCCTGCTGGACATCACTGCCCGAATTGTTGCGCAAAATGAGCCGTTTCAGAAGATTGAGGAACGGTACGATCGAATACCGGAGCCGGTACAACGGCGGATCGTATTTTGGTCCTTTCCGCGCAATGAGAAGGACATCTGTATGTACAGTTCCTTATCAAGGTAAGTTTTATAGCTAAGTCATTCACCATATACTCGTAAGCGAATAGATTTAACTGGGGTTGCGAAGATGAGAGTGTAATTAATTATGCGTGCGTTTGTTTTTTAAAGGGTTTCCTCGATCAACTCGGTGGAATCACAAAGCCTTAGTTTCTGCACCGGGCTCAAGCTAGTGGAAACGGGATGCGTTGAGAACGTCCTTCAGGTTGGCTTCCACCTGAGTGGAATCGTGTGGTCGCATCCACCGAACCAAAGCGAACGCCACAGCCATGGCAGCGGCAACCATGCAGGCTCGTCTTCCGGAAGCCGTAATAATGAAATCATAGGCTACCTACTTCCACCAAACCAAAACCTGCTGAACAACAACTATCATCATCATCATCAGCATCAGCAACAGCAGCAGGCACATCATCACCATCATCACCATCACCATCACCATCACAACCAGCATCATCATCAGCCGCATCAGCAACAACAGCAGCAGCAACAGCAGCAACAACAACAGCAACAACAACACCATCCTCATCACAATCATCATCAGCAACAACTTCCTCACAATCATCATGCGCCACCCATCTCTCCTCCGCCGCCAGTGGCCGCGCTGGGGCAACCACAAGGCGCCGGTGGTGCTCAGGTGGCCGCAGCTGCCGCCGGTTTCCCGCCCGGACATGTGCTGGTGCCGCCAGCGATCGGTCCCGGACCGATACAACCGAATGGGCAACCGTATAATGCGGGAAATATCGACCATCATCGGGGCGATGCATTTAACAACCTTGCCATCGCTGGGTCAGTTTCCGGAGGTAGTGGTGGTGGTGGAGGTAGTGGATTGGACGAAAATAAGAAATTCAAGGTGTCCGTGAGCTTTGATCGGTAAGTGATATATTTTTATGTAGTTTTTTTCACTGTGTGAATGTAATAAATCCTTCAAAAGCACTAGGGCCTATTCCGAACGAAATCGTCAAAGGTAAACTATCGTTAATCTAAAAATAAACGATCGTTTTGAGTAAAATCGGTTGCAAACCTATCACATCCGTTCAAACAAACGATCGTCGAAATAATCGTCAATAAAATCCTTTGAGCTTTGCCATCTGTGAGTAAATTTGTCGAGCAGTTGAGTTAACGATCGTTATAGGTATCACATAAGCTTAATCTACAGCAATGACGACCGTTTAGTTGTCGATGACTAAAGAGCAGTCGATAACGCCAACCTGTCCATGAGAAAGCGTCCGATTTGATCATTGATCTACCCACGACGAACATGTTCAATAGCGCGACGATGAATCTAACTCGGGGTCCACACTACAGCGCGACGTCGCCTGACAGGAGCTGAACTCCATATAAAAAAAAACCTTGCGCGATGTCGCGCGAATCGCGCTAGGTTTTTTTTGCATGGAGTTCAGCGCCTGTCAGGCGACGTCGCGTTACGCGACGGTGCAGTCTGGAAAGCGTGTAAAGATTACACACTAGTGCTAACCGATATTTTTGCCCAGTGTTGGATGTTCCACGGCCCGGCGAGAAGAGAGGAGATGAAATAGTCGCTATTCTAGTTGCAGCACAGTCGCCAAAAAGCTATGTGTGAGCATTGAGGGGAATTAAAATTGCTCGAGCTTATTGTATTATCGATCGTATATCATATTAACGATCGTTCATGAAATTCGTTCGGGATACCTTTTTCGAGCCGTTTATTAGACGACCGTCTATTTGCTATACGATCGATTAGCGTTGACGACTTCTTTCGGAATAAGCCCTACTGTATAAACTACTTGAAACTAGATGAGGATATAAAGTAAGCAACACATACTACTGTGTCCAAAAAGTAAGGTGACTTTGGTACGCAAACTGTGCGCGTCCAAGATATTGGCGGATTGTTATTTTTTAATTGTTGAAATATGTGTTTTTGAATTCTTCAGCAAATTTCATGTAAAAATATTCATCAGGATAGGAGATATGATTTTTTTTGTGGCCTACTACACGTATGACCCTCGTTGACCCGACCCTGGGCACATTTGGGGAGCAAAGAATTTGCTTAAAATTTTGTATGCGTAACTAATTTTTAGCTGCGGATTCGTTGAAATAGCTTTTGGCGATGCAGTAATGTCGAAAAAAAATGTTTACGAGGGGTTTAGTGAATTCCAAAATGGCCGCCATGGCCACAATGGCCAAAAAGGCGTCATGGGACACATCATCCTCAACGATTCGTCATTCGACAAAGCTTACGTTCAAAATTTTAAGGAATCAATGTTAAATAATCGTCGATTGATGATTAGAGACTTCACCGATGATATTGAAATATCGAAAGTATCAGTAAATACCATTTTAGAGGAGGTTTTGGGCCTGGAACTCGACTGGTACCAAAATCGTTGAATTTTTTTGAAAAAAGGTGTTGCGTTGAAGTGGGTGAAACAGCGCTATCCGACTAAATTGACAAGACGAAGTGCATTATTACTGTAGACGAGACTTGTAACTATGCTCCAGACTGTAAAACAATCAATCAATCGTATAAATACCGTGCCAGGAATAAGCCAGCACCAAAAAACTAGCCAAACGAGGGTCATACGTGTAGTAGGCCACAAAAAAAATCATATCTCCTATCCAGATGAATATTTTTACATGAAATTTGCTGTAAAAATCAAAAACACATATAGCAACAATAAAAAAATAACAATCCACCAATACCTTTGACGCGCTCAATTTGAGCACCAAAGTCACCTTACTTTTTGGACACAGTAGTAGATTGTGCTCACACGTAATATTTTATTGTAGCGCTCCTGCTTGATCGTTTACTAAAGATTTGTTTCAATATAATTTACAAATTATCCACTTATTAAACTTTATTTATGCATATGTTCAAAACCTATTAATACGAAAGAAACATAAGGTCAATATATCAATTTTTTAAAGCTGACGTAATAAATATCGGTGATCGAATTTTGGATCTTTCATAATCCAAAAATGATTTTCATCTCATTTGTCCACAATTTTGATTATTAAAATAGTGTTGTGTATCAATTAAAAAAAAAACAAAAAACAACCTTAACTATACAATACATTGATGATTATAGTAATTTTGAGATATTAAAACTAAATGGTCACATAACTCACTGTTGCAAGCAAAATAATAACCGTATACTAAGTAGCATAACGACATTTTAGATATTTTTTACAATCTTTCATTATTTAATGTTAATTTATGTTTAATATCGATAGCGAATCGAATATAATTAGCGTTTACTTTTTCCACTCTAGCTCTGTACGTTTAAAATAGAGAAAAAAGTTCATTCCTGTTTTTCATTCCTCCTACAGATGTAAGATTACATCGGTAACGTGTAGCTGTGATACGAAGGACATTTTCTGGTGTCATCACGTCGTCGCGCTGGCCCTCTACCGGATACGCAATGCCGAGACGGTGAAACTACGAGTTCCTATATCCGAGACGCTGTTGCAGATGAACCGGCAGCAGTTGCAAAAATTCATCCAATATCTCATCGCCGAGCATCACACGGAAGTGCTACCGACCGCGCAGCGTCTGGCGGACGAAATATTGCAGCAACGGTCGGAAATCAACTCCATCTGCGGTGCGCCCGATCCAACGGCTGGCGCATCGAAGGATGACGACCACTCGTGGCATCTGGACGAGACGCAGGTTTGCGAGGCGGTCAAAACATACCTCGGCCAGGGCAGCTATTACTACAGCAGCAAGCACCTGAACTCGCTGTTCGGAAAAGTGCGGGAAATGCTACGAGCCCAAGACTCGAACGGTGCGCGCATGCTGACCCTCATCACGGAGCAGTTCCTAAACGATCCGCGGTTGGTACTGTGGAAGAACCACGGGACCCCCATGACGGAAAAGTGTCGCCAGCTGTGGGACCAACTCGGTGCGCTGTGGGTGTGCATTGTGTTGAACCCGAAGTCGACGCATGCCGAACGGATGCACTGGAAGACACTGCTCGAGAAATGGTCCAAGAGCGATGTGTGCCCCCAAGAGGATCCGGATCTGCGCACCTCGCCTTCCTCGTCCAATCGGGAGAGTGTTCGTGATCGCTCGAACCGTGAACGGGAGCGCGACAGGAATCGGTTCTTCCGGGAAAACAACCTACGCAATATGATGCACTACAATCATCATCACCAACAGCAGCAGCAGCATCAGCAGCAACAGCAGCATCAGCCAGCGCTACATAACAATCACGCGAACGGTGGTGGTGCGTGTCTGGGCCATTTGCAAGACAATCCGTACCGGATGCAGTACAACCATCGCCATGGTGGTGTGATGCGAAACCGGCTCGGCGGAGACGGGAATGGGAATCGTGGTGGAAACAACCATCATCTGAACGAACAGTACGACAGCTCCGAGACGGACTCGGATTCGGACGAAGAGATGGACGAAGCTATCGAAGAGGGTGGGGGCGGGGGCAATGGACAAGAAGATGAGGAAGAGGGCAACGAGAACGAGAATGAGAACGAGGGAGGAAACATTAACGGCCACAGGCGCCGCCTGGGTGACGACGAAGAGGATCATCACGAGGATGACGTTGTTCGTGCTGGCGGACGCCGTGGAGACGACGGCATGGAAGAGGACGTCGTCGATCAGGTGCACAACATTCTGCAGGACATAAACTTCGTCGATGGAGTCGAGCAGGCTGAGAGAGTGGATGGCAGCAGGAGAGCCCACCACGACGAAGACGGCGAGGTCAGGGAGTTTATGAACTTGAATCTTTTGAACGTGCCGGAAGAAGAGCATCGCTTGCCGGAGATGCTGCCGGAAAATGACGACAGTTCGCGGGAATCGATGGATGTCGATGAGCCCGGGATGATTGGTGGCCCCGTGAGTGGGAGTTCCGTGAGTGTTGTCGATGGCGCTGGACCTGGCCGAACAGGTCCGAAAGGGGCCTCCGGTGGCGTAGGATTCTTCCAGAGTCCTTGCATCTGCGGAGAAAACAAGTGCGAGTGCAATCGACCGGTGTTTTTGGATGACATCAAGCCGAAGAAATTTTTCGACTGTGTCGCGGCGGCAGCGGTCGGTGGGGGTAGCAGCAGTGGTGGTGCAGGAAGCAGCTCTGCTGGAACGAGTATGGTAACGGAATCCGGGTCCGTTGTGCCCAATTTTGACGTTAGCGAAGATGCCAATCAGGAGTGCATTGGACTCGCGAAAGAGAGTGAGTCGGAGGTAATCGCCGGAGAACTATCATCAGCCACGACTTCGAAGCGGCGCGCAAGTGATGAAGCTATTGAAGCCATTGCTGGACCATCCTCTTCTTCTTCCTCATCCTCGTCATCTTCATCTTCCTCGTCTTCGACGCATCACCGGGTGGAGGAGCTTGATTTTGAAAAACCTGGTCCATCCGGCTTGAACAGGCATCGTCGGTTGTCAATCGCGGATGATGGCGCCAGACCCTCCACTTCCTCCGCTCCAGTCGGCGGCGGTCATGAGGATTGCGATGAAGATTGTGACGAAGACGAAAAAAATAAGCCGCCTTGCGACAAACCGAACGATGCTGAAGTCCCAGGTCCTAGCGGAATTTCCTCATTCTGCATCGAAAAGCAGAAAAAGGATGCGCAAAAGGACGAACTTGATCCAGAAGCTGCCGGTCTCGATCCAGACGCAGGTCCAAGTTCGCGACGAGCCAGCACAGAGGGGGGAGCCTCGGCAGCCGGCCCGGCAGGCGCAAATGTTCCATCAGCGGTGGCTGCCGGTGGAAGTGGTCGTGCAAAACTGGTTAACGTTGGTGATGGGGGTGGTAACGCGGGGACGGGCGGGAGACCTTGCAAGCGCCTTAAGCTAAACAATGGCTCGTGGGTGAGCAAAAACAACAACAAAGCTCCACGCACCATCTTTCACAAGGCACTGGACGCGGTTAGCATGTCGTGGGACAATGAGCACCTAAAGCGAATCCTTGAGTCAGACAGCTACAAGCTATCGAGCCGCAACTCGGTACAGATTGCCGGTTCCAGCAAGGCGCCAGTCGCAAATCACCCGAGTGCAAAATCAAACTTCAACGCCAATGGGCAACCGTTGTGGCACGAGAAAATTTCAATGACTGCGGCACGGATCGACTCGTTGCGTTCCCACGGACACATGGAAGCTGCCCTTCGGCTTTCCGTAAGTGTTGTACGTACGATGCGCGAAATACAGCGCGAAGCGCAGGCCCTTTGGTTGCGTCACAAACCTAAGGTGCCCCAGCAGCCGCAGCAGCAACAGGGCGGAGCGTCTTCCTCTAGCGAACCTTCGACAAGCACCGTGGGTTCAGGAAGCAGCAGTAGCAGCAGTACATCCTCTGGTCAGCGATGTAACTGCATTTCAAAGGGTTTGCAGCTTACGGAACCCTCATCATCAAAGCAAACAGCATCAATGTCACTGCCATCATCTTCCGGGCCGTCTTCCTCCGTGGCTCAGCAACATTATGGGCATCAACAACACCACCCCCAGCACCAGCACCACCATCACCACAATCATCCGCAACCATCGACATCATCCGAGGCAAAATCCAGCTGCCAGTGTCAGACGCACCGTCAGCAACATCATCCTCCGGTTAGCTTTCCCTCGGGAGCTCAGGCACCGGGCATGCTGCCAGATCATCATCAACACCATCACCACCACCAGCAGCATCACCAACAACAACAACCACATCCATCGACTTCATCAGAAGGAAAATCAGGATGCCAATGTCAACTGCACCGTCACCAGCATCAGCATCAACATCATCAGCATCAGCATCAGCCTCCACCACCGATGTTTCCTTCCGGACCCATGCTGCCGGACCATCACGCGGCCATCGCTCCCATGCCGTCGACAATAAAGAAGGATTGTTCGAAGTGTCTACAAATAAAATGCTACTACGAAATGGTTGGTTCCAGTTCCTCCTCCTCCTCGACGAAGCACAACAATCTGGCACCGGGAGGCTGTGGTGGTGGCGGTGGTCCTGGCCCTTCTCAGATGGCGCAAGGTGCCGCAATTCATCACAATCACCATCCGATGGGTCCACCGGCACCACCTCCACCACCACCGCCCCCGCAGCCACCCCAAGGAGTAATGCCCATGCCGTCGACTTCGGGACAGCAGCAACGTATCCACCGTAGCTCGAGCGCTGGTGGTATTATGTGTAACTCCTCAAAATGTGGTCCATTCGTTGCGGGTGGATCGAGTGGATCGGTTGGATGTGGTGTGCCACCACAGCAGGCGCCGGAAATGTATCGTAAAATGATGCACTGCCCGTCGGCAGCTTCCCAGCAAATGCCACAACCATCAGGTAGCGGCCAACAGCAGCAGCAGCAACCGCACTGCAGTCGAGATTATCCTTACATGAAACTTGCCTTTGTGCGGGGTAAACCGATGATCGTTCCAGTTAGTGGCATGCGTCATCCACAACCTTCGGGACCGGTGCAGCAACCAACACCTTCGACTTCGCGTGCGCAAATCGGACAAATCGTTGCTGGTCCACCCCCGCTGCCAGCAACGTCTTCCACACAATCGACCGCTTCTACGACGACAACAACGGCTGGTTCCTCTGCGGTAAACCTACCTCCAGCTCCATCAACCAGCTGCGGGGGAGGAGTGTCCGCCACCGGCTCATCAACGTCCAGTTCTTCGTTGGCTCCCTCATCGGCCGCTGCGTCGGCATCGACATCGACATCTTCCTTCCAACCAAAGTGCAATTGCCCCATTCACAAGGAAGAACAATCGGCCGCATCATCCTCCTCTGGGCATTCATCATCGGTAGCACTAGGAGCTCCAGTTCCTCCACCACCCCCTCCGTGCAACACGATCGATGGAGTAGGTTCATCCTCCATTGGCACGGTATCGTGCTGTGTCAAACCTATCTGTTGCTCTCTTGCGATGCCTGTACAACACCACAAGCATCAACATCTTCCGACTTCCTATGCCCCTCCAGCATCTGCAACGATGGCACCATGCGGTGGTTGTGCTTTACATGCAGGACCACCACCACCGCCAGGAGCGATTTACGGTGGTCTGTATGGAGGTCCATCATCCTCACTTTCCTCCAGCATGCCTTCCTGCTCGAGCTCGAAGCCTTTCGACCGGTCTGCGGGAATGAACTCGTTCAATGCTACCGATTGCGATATGATGGGGCAGCCGAATCAACATAAAGACGATTGTCCTATGGCCTTCGGAAAGGCAAAGGCTCATGGAAGTTCCTTTTCAAATAGTGGTGGTAACGTTTGTGGTTCTTCAAACCGATCCACATCCGCAGTCGACACGAATGCTGCATCGACTTCGACCGCTTTTCTTGAACCGATCAAGGTTAATCGGAAACCCAACTGCCTCTCCAAGTGCATCGATTGCAGCGTCGGATGTGAGGTGGAGTTTCCGCTCGACGCCATTGCGTGCATATTCGATTGTCTTACGGAGGCATCGCTGATACCGGAAGCCGTCACGGTTCAGATGAACGAAATGAGTCGTATAGCGTACGACGCTGGCAATGGAGGTGCTGGGGGTGCCGGTGGTGCTGGCGGTGGCAGCAACGGCAATGGAGCGGCCGCTCCCGAAGACGTCAACATCATTGCACCGAAGTACCGGCACCTACCGATTGCAGACTCGGCCGATCGGCAGGAAACCTACCTGACGCTGGCATTTGAAGCGGCAATCCTAGCACTTAGCAAGCAACGCATCATGCCCCATGGTCTCTACGCACAGCACGTAATCTGCAAGCAGCAAGATCAGTTGATACAGCGACTGCGCAGTATTGATCTGGACACCATGCTGGTGAGCGTGTTGCGAATGCTGAGTTTGCAACTGCTCGACGGTGGTCCTACCAGTGGGCTCGGTGAAATGATCCATCCCGAGTCGGTGCCGATGCATACGCTCGCTCGGTTCCTCTTCGCCTCGCTGCTGAACCAGTATCCCGATCTGGCGTTCGAGATAGGACTGCGCGCGATGCGCTTCCCGATACTGGAGAACATTAACGAAGGATCGGTGAACGGCATCGAGCTGCAGCACAACAACTTCATGCACTCGCCGTATCCACGCTGGTGGACGCTGGGCCACTTGGAGACGCAGCAGTGCTCGCTCAGCTCGACGATGCTGAGCGCGGCCAAGGGCGATACAAAGCGATTGTCGGCCGTGTTGCAGAATGCACGCCGGAATATTCACAGCTCGTCGCATCTGTTCAGGGTAAGTTAGAAACACAGATTTCGATACAAAAATAACGCAATATATCAAACTTTAGGGACAATAATTTCAAAATCTGGTTCATTTACCGCATTCCAATTGAGTTGGAATCGGTCGGTTAATCTCCTAATAGTTCGCATAAAAAAGTGACACAAGACAAATTTCAGCGATTATTTTTTGCGAAAAAATAAATTCTAAAGAGCTTCCTTTTGAAAGCATAATCAAGAATAACAATTCTTATGTGATCAAAACAAGTTTGGCAATATTATAATATATAATGAAAATTGATCCATTACTTTGAAAAATGTTGGTTCTAATTAACAAACTACTCTTGTTTGTATATTTAACATTTTTTAGTTAAATATTTTTCCTGATGTACCTATTAAATTAAATGAAATTAAACATGTTTGACTGTAATTTTAATTGATCGGTCCGTTCTTTTTTTAGCTCGCACAAGATGCTTTTCGATTTGCAACGCCCGAAAATGGCCCACGCAGCCAGACACTTCTCGGTGTGGCCTTCGAATTGGGCCTGCAGGTAATGCGAATGACTTTAACCTGCTTGAACTGGCGTCGCCGTGAAATGGTCCGATGGCTAGTAACTTGTGCCTCGCACGTCGGTATAGATGCACTGATGTCCATCATGCAGAATTGGTACGTATCGATGGGATGTTCTGCCTATATTCTATGTTCCCTCCGGCTTTAATATTGTATGTTGTCTTTTTTTATCTTTAAAGGTACCATCTGTTTACTCCAACGGAAGCGACGGGCCCGGTTGCGACGACCATCATGTCACACTCGACTATCATGAGACTGAACTTAAACTTTCGCCAGCAGGATGAGCTGTCCAACTGTGCCCGCACGCTGGCCCTCCAGTGCGCCACAAAAGATCCACCAAACTGTGCCCTGAATGCGCTCACGTTGTGCGAGAACGACGCAATGGCTTTCGAAACGGCATACCATATTGTAATCGATGCGGCCACTCACATCATGACCTCTAGCCAGCTCTTTACGATCGCTCGGTATGTTGTTTTTATCTCTGACTTCCAGATGATTGGATAACAACAATCTATTTACCGTTTTTTCAATGCAGCTACATGGAGCACCGAGGTTATCCGGCACGTGCCTACAATCTGGCCATGCTGGCAATGAAGAATGTTCAGCTGGCCTACAACCAGGACACCCATCCGGCCATCAACGATATCCATTGGGCATGCGCTTTGTCCCATTCGCTCGGCAAGGCGGAACTGTCGAAGATGATCCCACTGGTGATCAAGAACGTTCAGTGCGCGACGGTCCTGTCGGACATCCTTCGGCGGTGCAGCGTGCCGACGCCTGGACTGCACAACTTTGGAACACACGGTAGAGGTAGCGACGATCAAGGCCACAACTGCAATTGCTGTGCGACCTGTGCTTTGCAAATGGAACTAATAGAAGAAATGTTTTCTGTTCATACCATTACAGGTAACAATCTGAGACAGTGCATTAAGCTGAGCTACGATCGGGAACCGCTAAATCAATTGCTTGAAGCGGCTGTTTCGGCTTACGTCAACACGACACATTCAAGGTAATGGCGCGTCTGACTGTTTTTAAATCATGGTACTGTTCTTTATTTTATATCTTGAATTTTTCCCTCTCGTTTTTTTTTCCTTCCCAGGCTCTCTCACATCTCGCCGCGCCATTACAGTGATTTTATCGATTTTCTCAGCAAAGCGCGCGACACCTTTATGCTGGCACGTGACGGTCCGGCCCACTTCTCGCGCCTCATCGAGAACATAACAATCGCGTACAAAGGCAAAAAGAAGCTCGTGCGCCAAGTGCGGCAGCGTTTTCAGTTCGTATGAACAACCCTTATCAATCCTTTCAGCATGTAAAGAGCAATTCGGCTTAATCTCCGGTTGCAAGAGACGCAACGGTCGGTTTACAATTTCCTTCACAAATTCAGTGATTTAAGTATTAGCTAGAATAACTAATTCCGAGGCATTTATTGCCACTTTCACTAGTTTTCCGTAAAACATAACAACATGTTTACCTTTTACTGAAGTGAAAATTTTCCGCGACAAATACATTTTCCACTATCTATTGATTTTGAGGTTGGACATAAAGCAAAACATATAATGATTTCGTAAGGAAGTAGAAAAGAATTGTAAAAATTAAGTGTAGCAGTATTATAACGTTATGTAGTATGATTCATTTCCTCTTACGCTTTTACTGTTTTACTGTTTCGTTTGTGACTTTTTTGATCTATTTTCTGTTCATTTGATTGTTATTTAGAACAAGTTTATTCGAAATCGAACTCTGCACAGCACAGTTCGGCACGTGTTTTGTGCACTATTTTTTTTGCGGCCAGTGCTTTCCTTTTATCTCTCTCTTTTTACTCCGGCTCTTTCAGAGCCTTTTCAAGGCTCTCTGTTGAATGTATTTCGGAATCATTATTTCCCGGTTCTTGTTGCCTAATAACCGATGCAAGCGAGATATATACATTGATTTTCATACATACCCACTACCATACTACACCGTAATACATTTTACTAGGAATTGATCTCAGTGTTTCGATAAACATTATCAAGTGGCAGTCAAAATGCATCCACTTTTCATTAATTTTCAGTGCAGTTCAGGTTCTTTTGTTCCGGATGGAGGAACTACCAGCGTCATTGACCGACGCTGTAGTACGCGGCGCCAGGTTCCAATATGCAACCATACGTTTCATCCCAAAATATTAATACAAAGAAATAGATAATTACTCAGTGCGAGATATGTAGTGACCGTAGCGAGTGAAAGAACGATGATCATGCCAATCATTAGGTAATTTATAAAAAAAACCCGATAAAAGATAAAGAAATGAATAGCAAATAATTTATCGAAACAGGATTGCCAAAAAACCAAATGAAAAATAAAACTAAAAACCATCAAAAATAGACAAAAGGCAGCCCAGCCACGGGATGTATTGCCGCCCTCTATAAATATATATATATAAATATATGTATAATTTAAAAATGAAGCAACATCGTTACACAACACTTAATACTCCACATCCGCGTTAAAAGTCCTTTAGAAAATGAAATGTCTAGCAAACCGCTTCGGCGAAAGTAAAACCCAATTCGCATGGAAAGCATAATCGGTGAGGACATGTATAATCGCATTTATTTTACGTGCCACTAAGCATCCCACGAAGTAATTGTCAGGTCCCCACCCCCCGAAGTGAAAAGCAAATCAGGTCGGAAACAGTGAGATTAAAAAGATTAATGATGTTGTTGTGCACAGAACCGTTCTGGTTTTCAGGCTACGTACTTTGAATGGTTCTTAGTTTATATTATTGTACCGTTTTTTTTTCCTTTTTGTTACTTTATATCTACCTCTTAGTTATACAGGCTTACTTATCGAGTAACGACATACGCATTAAGCATACCTATTTTAGTTAAATACAGAACAACATTAAACTCGTCTGCTAAATAGATGCGAAGAAGTACCCGTTTTTCTAAACAACGGTGCATGGCGTTGTCCTGGATCTGTGTAGGATCGGACTGAAAAACAAATTTAAATACAAGTTTTAGTGATCATTGTAAAAAAGAAGTGTCGCACTTTCGATATCCACTGCCATAAAACGAAAATAGACGGTCTTTTCACTTGACATTGGATTGCAATCAAATGTAGAACTGGCCTTGTTTGAGCATGGTGTTTCTTTATTCAAAGGACCACACGACGACACCAGGACTCGTCGGAACACTGGAAAGGAAACTTCCCAGCAACGTGTTTTATCAGTATTATCAAGACAAGAGGGTACGTGGGCTGAAGAAAATATTGTAATCGATTTATCAGCTAGCAGTTTAGGTAGCCTAATTTCGGTTTTGTACGTATGATGATTCGATTTTGTTCGCGTAGTTTTGTTGTACATGTCTTCTGTCATTAGAGCAACCGATCCGAAGATTTCCACATCCAGCGTTTAAGAAACAAGCAGACAGAAATGAAGGGCAGGTTAATATAGTTCAGATGGATCACAAAAGGATGGGGCGACTTTTGCCGATCTCAACTCTACAATATCGTGTAACAATAGTAAAGAAAAACCATCTCTAGTTTGCCATCCATTGTACTCTCTGTATCGATTATCATAGGGTTGTAATGCGAACGGACCTAGCATTTTTGAGACATGCCAACGATTGTTAACAACATAGTCTCCCGTCCCAGGCTTCGGTTCGGGCTTGGGCTTGCTCCGTTCTAACAATTATCAGTTAACCAGGTTCCAAAGGACATACAGAGCTGTATGATTACCATCAAAGCTAAACTACTATCGCTACAGAAACATTAGTGCTATTGATAGCTAAATAAGATGATAAATAAAAAAAAATAATGTTAGTAATACAAATAATATGCTTATGATAATGACAAATGATAAAGCCTAATCACAGCTATAATAACAACAAACGCATGGTTCTATCATTATAGTACGAGAAGAAACAGTTCAGCGTGCATGCAAACGCAAGTTACAAAGATTGATTCCCATTGCGCCAGTGTTAGAGCAATACAACAAAACACATCCCATGGAATGAGATTTGCGACTTGGACTCCAGGGTATAACGAAATCTCAGGACTGGTAAATTAACAAACTAGTAAACTAATCGCATCTCGTAGACAGGGATGCAGATAAGATAACAAAAAAAGGTGTGTGAGCGAAGATGAGGCGAAGTCTGGCAAAGACAGCTAACGTGAATCTGCACGAGACAAGACAAATAGAGAGGAAAATGAGAAGTATAAAATAATTTGAACGAAAAAAAAAAAACAAAGATATGCATGCATAAATATATCATAAACGTGTGGGTATGCACAATCTAAAAATAAAACAAACGGGTTTGAGTGGAAGTGATTGAAAGAAAGGAAACAAATGTGTAATATTATCAAATCGTGCGAACAAAGTACGGCAGTCGTAAACTTGCGTAGTGGTAAATCATTTAAACTTGCCATTTAACCAAGCGAGGAAGACAAACTACTAAGCTATTGAAACATTCAAGATGCAATAAAATGAAATTAATTTGAAAGAGATAGTTTGCCTTGCTTCTTCATTATTCAAATGTAGCTCACAACGAATTAAGAGAATTGTTTTCCAACAGTACAAGTGCCTCTAATGGTACACGAGTTTTCTCCTAATACGATGGTACGACACACCATTCTGCTTCCAATCATCGATCTGAGAGGACGCAGGTCCGATTTCGGCTATCGCTAAATCTAACGGCTCGATCGTAACGAGTGGGCGAAGACAAAGGATTATTGGAGAAGAGAAAAGAGACGATCGGTCAGACACGGCCAAGCTCAGGCTAGGCGGATGCCAGGTGCATGTGAGACGAGCTCTCACGGATAGGATAGAGGTTCAAACCGTCGGTGTGCGATAAAGATCCAGTTTTCTAAACGCGTCATCTTGTGTGGGTGCGAGGCTTTGTCCTCAGCGCTGTTAAAGTCGCTGGACCTAGAACCCCGGTTGAAGATGTACCCACCGGGATGAGAGGGGAAACCGGTGGTATGTATCATGCATAAAACCAAGCCTCTGGACTTGCGAGGTATCTCCGGGATACTATTTAAAAAGTACCCAGGAGTATCGGACGTGGCCCGTCTGCGTCCGAACAAAGTTAAGGTCACCGCAAAAGATCGGACGCAAGCCAACGTAATTGCGGCTGATCCTGATCTATCCGAATATTATCGAGCATATATCCCCGGTAGCTCGGTCGAGGCAGAGTAAAGGTGCTGGAGGTTACAAATTTGTTCGCTGGCATAACTGTTGACGGAAAGAAGGAATACAAACAAACTGGACGAAAGTCGTGTTTGAAGGTACTGTTCTACCAAAATACCTTATTTTGGACGGACTAAGAGTCCCGATTGGTCGACCTTTCATTCCAAAGGTGGCAATCTGCAACAAATGCAGCAGAATTGGGCACTCGGATCCGTTTTGCTCAAACGACACGTGTTGCGGTAAATGTAAAGGCGCCCACCGAACAGTGGATTGTTACTCGACGCAGCAAAAATGCTCGCACTGCAGGAACGAGTGGCACATTCCCTCCGAGTGCCCCGTCTACCGCAAGCTGCAAAAGCAGCAGAAAAAGACTACGCCCAAGCGCTCCAAAAGTCACCCGACTCCCAATCTCAGACCCTGTTAAACCAATTCGACATCTTGGAACAGGGTCTAGAGAATGATGTTGTTGAGAATGTTCCTACCACGTCCCCCCGGGCAGGTAATAACAGGAAACAATTACAAGCTTTGCGATACGGTACAAGCTTGCGAAAAAAAAAGTAATTTCAAAGAAGAAGGTAGCACAGAAGAAGCATAACAAACTCTCAAAGCCGGTAGCTACCGGCCCGGCGCCAGATCAGAACAATCAAAACCTTCCGTTCCCCGATCCACACCTAGACAGACCATCCCACCCGCTGCTCCTAGCACCTCATCGTATACCAACAAACCTGGCCCCTCTGCTAGAGAGCCTGGCTCGATCGCCAATAACCCTGCTCCATTCCTTACTGACATCATTCAGACGTTACTGGATTCTCAATCTCCCTCCACCCCTGTCGGGACTGGCAGCCTGCGCTTTGCCCGAAGGGGTGTGTTACATCAGTGGCTGATATAATGGCCATGCATAAGCAGGATTGTACGGACCGATGTTTGATACGGCAAACATTGTCCAATAGAACTGCAGGAGCCTCCTTGGCAAGATAGACCTCTTCAAGGCCCTATTGAATGAGCACTAGTGCGATGTATTCGCACTTTGTGAGACATGGTTAACACCGGAAACTACACTCAGATTCGCAGGTTACATTATACGTCAGGACCGAAGCTCATGGGGAGGAGGCGTACTGATTGGAATAAAAATAAACCAGACCTTCTCCCGGATCCTTATTACAAGCAATGGAAAAATAGAAGCAGTAGCCGTGAGAATAAGGATAGAAGATCAAGATATTGCTATTTCTTCGGTCTATGTCCCGCAGTTTTCTACCGTTAGCCGAACCAGACTGGAAATAATAGAAAGAGAGCAAAATCCAATGTTCTGAACAAATGTAAATTTGGCAAAATCCCTCCCCCCACCGTTTTTCATACTAGGGTATTTTAACTCGCACAGCTATGACTGGGGAGGAAATAGGGATGATGCCCTGTCTCACATTATTAAACTGCGTGGATAACCAGGAATTGAAAATTTTAAACTCTGGAGAAGCGACGAAAATTCAAACTCCCATGTTTAGTCCAATCGCTCTATTCCTCTCGCTATGCACGTCAACTATGCGACAAGACATCAAATGGAAGGTAATAGCCGACAAACTGGACAGCGATCATTTGTCTATCCTCATTACACTCTTGGAACCAACTGGAACCACGGCATGGGATGTTTTTAAAGGAGACCTTACTTTAAACATAGACTGGGGAAAATATACCGCTTGGCTCACCCGAGAACCGGATCAGGCGTCATCTTTGAAGATTACTCGAACTTTGCTGCTTGTGTAGTCGAGTGCGCCCTTAAGGCACAAAAAGGTCGTACACATATTCCGAAATCCTTCAAGAGGACGCCTAAGCCCTGGTGGGATAGGGACTGGCCGGCGGGTAACATAGCTAAACGCATAGCCTATAATAACTACTGTACCACCTCGGCCGTCGGATCGGTGCGCGGTTCGCGATTCGTAACCGAAACAGTCGCATAGATTCGACCCTTAATCCCCAGCTGGTGACACCAAATGTTTTCTTCGATATCATTTATCCTCACTATCGTAAGCGTATCGTTTTGTTCCCGTTTTCCACCTTCTTGAGCAAACGGGGTGCGTCTTTCCCTACCATGAACATGTTTCGCCAAAAACATTGCAATCTCTTTGATGTACGGTTCGAGTATGTCGAATGCTTCGGCAGTGTTTAGCTTAAAGGCGTACAGTGTAGATACCATTTTGCTTGATGTGAGCCAACTATCAGCTTTTTCACGCACATGCTCGAGAGAAGTACACTGCTCGTCCGTGAGGCACTGCTGGAAAATTTCATGCGCCAAAGTTCCGATGTGCATCTACGACGGTGAAGAATTCAAAATGATGTATGCTTCTTTAACACACCGTTTCCACAAAAACTGACCAGCTGATTAGCCTCATCAACTGCACGAAACATTTCCTGCAGGACCCCACGACGCCGGCAAAACATCGCTCCTAGTACTGTTGTTCCTGATATGAGCTGGTCTGGATTGGTGACGAAAAACCCATCGGTGCTGTTGACGATAAAATGACCGGAATTAGATTCGTCCTTAACGGTCTGCACGGAAACGGTAAGATCCGGCGTAATGTGTTCTAGCGTGTTCCTGAAGCAAAGATAACTCCGGTTTCAGTCGTAGTCTTCAGTCAAATCATTTGTTGCAATGTACAGTTGGAACAATGTGAACTTACCATGGAGAAGCAAGAAAACATTTCGCCTTTTCCTTTGATCTTTTATGCTCCAAAAGTACTAGCAATTTGTGATTTGCGCACCG
Organism: Anopheles coustani; assembly: GCF_943734705.1. Classification (NCBI taxonomy): domain Eukaryota; kingdom Metazoa; phylum Arthropoda; class Insecta; order Diptera; family Culicidae; genus Anopheles; species Anopheles coustani. The sequence continues at coordinate 39,604,969 of NC_071289.1, forward strand.
TTCTACGGTCAACACTTTGCACCGTTGCCATTTAGTTAGGTCTAATGTGTATTGCTGACATTCCTAAAACGTAAGCCACTCAATACTAGTTAGATATCCGTTTCACGGGCGTCCTTTTGCTTACTCACGTCCTCAAACTGGTCGCAGAAATTGGGCCACTCATCAAAATCAGATATCAAATCGGCGTCTACAGCGTTTTCGATTGACATGGTTAGCGCGGAATCCTGGTCAATATTTTTACTGGCCTCACATACACCCTGCCTGGATGTTTTGCTGCAGTTTTAGTCGAGTCATCCATCGTAAATAACAAATGGTTTTTAAGTTAACACATAACTAGAATTGAACGTACTACGTTAACTATAATTCAAGCCCGCCAAAAGCATCCGTCAAATACAACATATTTTCATTTTTTTCATAAACATTGAATATTTTTTTTTTGGGGGTCGTTATACACAGAAAAATACGATTGCAGGAAAAAGGAAAAGGTTTTCTCCAATTCACGACATAACAAAGAAATGTAGCATGATTAGAACTGTTTATCACGAACACACATTTTTAATCTTCAGTTTATTCAACTATAGTATTTGTATAATATTCGCAGGAAACAATCTGGTTTAAAACTATTTTCTTACTCAAGTGCTAAATGTTCGTGAGATATTACTGCAATCTTTCGTCTATACAATTATTCAATTTATTTTTCTTTTATGTGACAAACGCAATCGCTTGTAAATATCTTATGGCTAACTTTTCCGTTTGTTAAAATTATGTTGGGTTTCAAAAACATACTCATGGGAGTTGCTGAACTGAACGAGACGTTCTACAAGGGTTCTTTTTTTGTGTATACATTTCAATGTACTTTAGTGTTCAGTTACAAAATTTTGAGAATTATAAATCTTTTACAGTCGCATATGTAAGGATGGTGTAGCGTTTTTTTTTAGCGTCGTGCACTAGCTTTACTGTACCTTGGTATGATCTACCTCTGTCTTCCCTAACAAAATATAATTTTATTTTTTTATGCTAATGCGAAAATTACCTAATTCTAAGACATTGTTGTTTGTTTTTCGTCACATACTCAGGCGTAAAAATAAAAACACAATACATAAACACCCAAGAGACTACAGTAAACGCGCGGAATAAACGTTTCAGTTGCGAATTTTAAATTGCGTTTGAATTCATTGAATTCAAAAATGTATAATGATAACGTGACCATGTTGCCGTTGAAGATTTGCTCTTACGCGGCGTCCTGATGTTGCGTTGCCGAAAGCAGCACACCTCAACCATGCTTCAACTTCATGTGCCGCTTAAGGTTGGCCGTGCGCGACAGTACCGCACCGCAGATATTACACTTGGTGCGGCCACTGTGGATGTGACGGTGCATGGCCAACGATTTCCAGGTAGCAAAGCTCTTTTCGCACTGTTTGCACTTGTACTTTTTCACCACGTCCTTCATGGCCCGCGCGCTGCTTTCGAGAATTTCCGCCTTCGAGTCCTGCTGCTGCTGCTGCTGCTGCTGCTGCTGCGGCTGTTGCTGCTGCTCATTGGTATCTTCCGGAAACATGCCATTCACGTCCATATCGACAATCTCCATCTCGAAGCTGTTCTGTCCCATATGCTCGTCAGTGTCCTGTCGGTCGGATATGTTTTCGTCGACCAGCTCAAACCCTTCCTGTTGCGTGTAGGTGCCGCTATCACCGCTGGTCGGATTGATCGGTTCCCCTACGTTGATGTACTCTGTCATTTGCAGTTTCACGTCGTTGTTCTCCGCGTTGACCGAATCCCCGTAAACCGCTACCTGCTCGTGTTCCTGCTGCGTCTGCCCGTACAGTCCCATACCGTTGTCCGACTGAACGGAAGTGTTGGCCGAGTTCAGGGTGGTGTAGTTTGTGGTCGATTTGTCACTGGTGCTGCTACCTTCCTCCGATGGCTGCTTGGTTGGCGTTTTGGTTATCTTTACGATGCGCTTCGGTTTTGGCTTAGGACGGGCTGCTGAGACGACACTTTCCACCAGTTCCTGCAACGCATTAGCCGACTGGTTCGCTTGATTCGCAGTGGTCTGACTCTGCACGGTTCGCTGGACTATGGTTCCCGCTACAGGTTGCACAGGTTTTATCATGATCTTTTGCGAATGCACAACTTGCTGCTGCTGTTGCTGCTGTTGTTGTTGCTGTTGCTGTTGCTGTTGTTGTTGCTGTTGTTGTTGCTGTTGCTGCTGTTGCTGTTGCTGTTGCGTTTGCTGCACTTGCACATGCTGTACCTGTTGAACTTGCTGCACCTGCTGTAGCTGCTGCCCTTGTAGCGTTTGCTGCCCGAGCGGTACGGAAAGGGCACTGGCCAGATCAGCGGGTTTCAGGGTAATTTTGTTGATGAACTTGAAATCTTGTGGTCCTGACTGAATAGTGGTACCGGGCTGCTGTGATTCCACCTTTATCTGCGGCACGATAGACGAGTTGGAGGGAAGAGTAAAGTACACCGGTTCTGTCGTGATCGTAGCAGTTGGGGCCAATGTTTGCGCCTGCGTTTGCAGTATCTGCTGCGCTAGCGAGGACGTCGGTTGATCCGGAATGGCGGTATGCTGCTGGTCGTTGTTAGTATCGGCTAGGCCACGTATGGACAGCAACTCTGCCGTGTGCAGAAACGAAGGTAAAGCTTCCTGCGATACGCTTACCTCGCCCTGGTACATGAACTCCACCAGCGAAAGCAGGTCGGCATACTTTACATTCTTAAATATGATAACGGGATGTTGACAAGGGTTTTCCTTGAAGATGTCCTTAAAGTAGGAACTGCAGGCAGAAAGCAGCACCTTGTGGGCGCGTATTTTGCGCCCCTCACAAAACAGTGTCACATCTACAAGATCTTCCTCGTAGCGCAGCGCATCGAACGCACCCGTAATGTATGTGGTATAATCGTTCCATCTTAGCGAATATTGCTGTTGGCTCGACATCTTCATTTGTCTCCACTAAGAGCACATACAGCTAAGGACGCACTTCGCGGCAAGTGCGCGATTTACTTCGGTAATAATTATGTTCCCAGGACGAATGTAATGCCTCAGCGCACGGCAGACGCGGATCTGTTTGCTGCGAGCTATTAAAATGAAAATACCACAGGTACCGTCCGTCGAAGGCGCGAATTTGTTCACTTTCAATCAGCAAACCATCAAAAACAAACAGCGTTTCGAAGGACTGAAGAATCAAGCTGAAAGGTGCAGGGCTGACAAGTAATGGAAAAAAATTGACAACTTCTTCGGTATGGACTATTGTACAACCCTACGCTATGCTTATTATTTATTTCGGCTGAACCAGGACGTTGAACACGTTTATATTGACAAACCGGAATTATTGAATCTGTAAAGAAACAAAAATCAGTATTATTATGTTAAAATGGGTATGCATCTACAACAACAATAATATTAAAAATCATGTGATTTAAAAAATCTTTCCTGGCAACACTGCCTGTCTAGGGTCGACTTAATTTTACACTAGTGGTGGGAAAACCAAATCCCTGAGGGATTGGAATATTTCGATTCAAATCCGTTCTGAGTTTCCGATCTCCGAATCCGAATCCCGCACGGTCATATCACACGTGTACTTCGTATTAAGCTGATTTTGGCGAAGTCAAAATCGAATTGAATCTAGTCCTAAACGAACCAAATCTGATTCATGTCCCATTCCGATCTTATCCCATTCCGAATAAACGAAATACAATTGATTAGAATCCGTCATCGGTCGACCCTTCCGAATCTACCGAATCGCAATTCTGCCAACACTGTTTTACACGTTCTGTCAATACAACAAAGCGCTTTATTATTTTGGAAGCCGCTGAGAAGACAAACGTGACTGAATTAATTTAAAAGTTTTGTAAAGAAATACTTATAGAATTCCTAAACATGGATGATGATGCGGAAACCTACAAACTTTGGCGCATTCGCAAGACCGTGATGCAGCTTAGTCACGACCGGGGCTACCTCGTAACGCAAGATGAACTGGATCAAACGTTGGAACAGTTTAAGGAACAATTTGGTGATAAACCTAGGTAGGTTCTCCACAATAAAAGAATGTTGGATCTGGGTTTGAGTTTTAAACGCACTTTTACTTGCAGCGAAAAGCGACCAGCACGCTCTGACCTTATCGTCCTGGTGGCACACAACGATGATCCTACGGATCAGATGTTCGTGTTCTTTCCGGATGAACCGAAGATTGGAATCAAAACAATCAAAACATACTGTACCCGCATGCAAGAGGAAAACATTCACCGGGCCATCGTAGTGGTACAGGCCGGCATGACACCGTCGGCAAAGCAATCTTTAGTGGACATGGCTCCGAAGTATATTTTGGAACAATTCCTCGAGTCTGAGCTGCTCATCAACATTACCGAGCACGAACTTGTGCCGGAGCATGTGGTTATGACACCGGAAGAGAAACAGGAACTACTTGCAAGATACAAACTGAAGGAGAACATGTTGATGAGGATACAGGCTGGCGATCCGGTGGCACGCTACTTCGGATTGAAACGTGGACAGGTGGTAAAAATCATTCGACCCTCGGAAACTGCTGGACGATACATCTCCTACCGGCTTGTGTGTTGATAAATCAAGTGTATCATTCTAATAAAACGGGCAACATTATGCCAAACCACGAAAACAACGGACACCGTGTGTTATTAGCGTTCTTTACAGCAATGTTTATTTAATACGTTCGCCTTTAGATGTAACGAGGAAACGAACATTGCTCGGCACCGCAGCCGATGGGGTTGTTCTGGCTTATTCCGACGGGACTTCAATGGCTCCGCTCGAGATATCTTCGATGACCTCGTGGGGTGCTCGTCCATCAATGGTGCATCCGACGCTGTGCGCCGTACCAAGCACCTCCTTGCAGGTTCCAGCCAGCTCGCGGGCCATGGATCGGGGTCGCATAACACGCGCAATGCTGATCACTTCGTCGAAGGTGATGTTACCATTGTGCTTAACTGTAGCAAAAACGATGGATAAACAGACACACACAGTACACAGTGAGTTAATAACATTCATCACTCTCGGATACACCCTGCTGCTGCGGTTGCTTGCTGCAACTAATCACTTACTGTTCTTCACCTTCTTGCGGTCTCGTGGCGGTTCCTTGAGGGCTTTCACGATCAGGGATGCTGCTGACGGTACAACCGAGATAGTGGCCTGTCGGTTCTGGATCGTCAGGCAGACAGTGATCTTCAGGCCCTTCCAGTCGCCGGTAGCCTTGGCAATATCATCACCAACCTTCTTCGGAGACTGTAAATGATGGAGAGAGTAATGAAATCAATGCTGGTTCCTTTTGTTTACATGCCCATTGCACAAATGAGCATTCGTATGCGCACTTACCAGACCGAGGGGACCGATCTTCGGGGCGAGGGAAGAGGTAGCACCGACTTCACCACCGACGCATCGCAGGTACACTGCAAACAAACAGAAACGGAATAACATTAATGTAAAACTAACTGCATAGCACATGTTCACATGTTTCAACGTCGATCTTTTTCATAAATTCCCATAAATGCATGATAAACGGACATGCCCGGGACGGAATCTACAAATACGTGGAACTGCACTGAAGGGCCAACAGTGGTGCAAAACACGACTTTGAACGGCCCGTGTGGATTGTTTTACGCCACAAATTTTCACTCCAGGAAACCTACCCTGCTTAACCTCGTTCGGGTCGAACTTTGGCGGCATTTTGGAAAGTTCTAAGACGCGTCGGAATCAAAATTATTGAACACTATCAAAAGTGTGTTCACACTCGGGCGTAAAGATGCCGGAAAGAGAGAGCAGAAGACAGAAGCATTGACAGTTGCCGGAAATGATGGAGGGTAGTGTTGGACGTTGCTATGTGCACCCAATGGGTTCGGGAGTTAACGCTGATTCCCAGTGGCGTTCTTATCGAATCCAGGGCAAAAGCTACAGATACACGTTACATTGTTTCCTCTTCACTTATTATAATTACATTAAAAGATAAAAATTTAACAACATATCTCATTGAACGATTTTTAAGATTTACTCCATCTAATTTAATTTTAATGGCCTTGAGTACGGCTCCAATGCCAGTTCCTCGTAAAATAGTTCCGCAAAATCGGATCCAATCGCACCCCTAGCCAAATTGACAGTTCGGACGATACTTCCGGCAGAATTGTAGGTGGCTCATTCGGTTGAACGGTTAAATCTGTTTGTTTTATTACATTTGTGATAAAAAGTAAGAAAAACTATTAGTATTATATACTAAAACTGATGAACTACAGTCCGAAAAGAAAAAAGTATCGTTTTTGGTACAATTACTACGGATTCAACATCGAACTACAAGTTCCATGAAATGAAACTCTCTGGTATGTTTGTTTTTTATTTTGTTGTTTGTGTCTTTTGCTGCCTAAAGCTGTTCACGTAACATTATTTTACTAGTATTCCACGTTCCAAATCTTTTTGCTCTTTCTGTTTCATGTAGGCTAGAAATATTGTCCAAAGTAAGCTGCACATGCTGACGAATGGAACACGGTTCTTTTCGGGTACTACAGAAAAGTTGAAGGTTTGTATCAAGGGCCAAATACAAAGCGCCACCTGTTACAAGAAATAACAATACGATATTTGTTATAATTTCGTACAAATGACTTTGCATCTCATGAACAAATGCCATATATAGTAGTATATGTGGAAGGTCTTATTTGGAATTTCTGTTTACGAAATCAAAACTTCAGCTTACCTTGTAAGTCGGAAGGAATTTTACTTGGACTTCGTTCAATGACTCTTTAACGGTTTTTGATTCTAATAAACTCATGCTAAAGTAAAATGCCGTCATTGCCATCGGTGTATAGCTAATTTGCTCCGTCAAGGCCTGCGAGTTTAAATGTAGAAACAAATTGAGCTACGCGTATCAGTTGGAGTTCCTATGGATTGAATCGAAAATTACCTTCGCAATGGCTGATCGCAAATCTTGTCTTGGCCACATGATGGAGGCAACGCGAATCCAACAATATAGCGAAGGTGCAACTATGAATCCACCGTAAACGAGGAATCTGCAACATTTTTTCCAGTCGATTTCGTCTGTACAGTTTAAACATAACGGAAACATGTGAATAAATGATTTAAAAAACCGGAGTCACTTTGAACTCACTCATCTTTTTGCCGGCAAGTTTCTGCTGTATGAAACATCCCGTCGGCCATAGAAGACTATACGTAATCATGCCCCTTACAACGGGATATCGTTTTATCCATTGCAGTGAACGAGATATCATTTGAACTTTAATTTGAACCGCACTGGAAGACTATCTACTTCCGCTTACTGTACGCAACACAGAGACTTCGTTCTCGCTTTCTTTCTGTGATTCAAACTATCAGATAAAACGTCCTGGTATTCTTCCCGCGCGTGTCCAAATGCAACAAACGACAGACGAAACCGTACTACACGAGCAGCAAAATCGCTATGTTCTTGAACGTAGACATTGAAAATTACGTTTTTGGCACGACATCGATCATGCGAGCGAAGAACCACTAACAGGATCTCCCACCACACACAGGTGCAAAAGTAAAAACACTGGTGAAGTCGTTTCGTTGTAGCGGTAAGGTTTTTCACAAAACATCCCAAGAAAGCGTTGCCTACCCGACTGCTACGATTGATAATTTCATTGATGCGGCAAATGAACGCATTTCACATTGATTAGCTTTGCACAGGTCGTCGTCTGCACGAACGGATGTTGGTTTTGTATGAATGAATTCGTCCTCGACCCCTGCTAGGCGAAATCGATGACGTCGACGACGGAAACACATGCGAGTTAAAAATAAGCGTTAACATAAGCTCGTGTGACTCGTGTGAAAACGGTGTACCGTGTTTTCCACGCGCGCATCTTTTTCACAGCTGATCGCAAACACGCCGTACAGTGCCGGAACAATTTCAGCGCCTCACTGTATTTAACATGAAGCCGAAGCAAATCTCAATTTTAATATTTTCATTACATTACATTCAAAAAAATGTAATTTCGACTCTTGAACCAGAATATTTTCATTTGAATATGTAGAATCGCATTAAATATAAAATTTAGTTTGAACATACAACATGCACACTAGTAAATGTTAGTATTATACATCAGGGACAAAAATAGAAAAGCAGGATTAATTGTATACTAAAGATTGTTTTTAAATCGAATGTCGAATGGTCAGTCTGAGTTACAAAATGTTATAATGTACCTCAGTTTCAGTTTTCAAAAGACTAACAGATCTGAAGGGAAACGGTTTGTTGTAGGATCAGAAACGAATCAGCAAAAAGCGTATTTTTTTTTAATTGAAAAGCAATATATGTACAAAATTGGGGCATGAGCGCCGGGGCTCGCCACCTCGACGACGTGGGTTCGAATCCCAACCAAGACCGGACCCTCCCCTGTATGAGAGGACTGACTATCCACTTACACACAGAGTAAAAGTCTCGTAAGCCCTTATTGGGGCAGGCCTGACCAACAAGGTCGTTACGCCAAGGAGAAGAAGAAGAAGAACCTTCTAATGACGCAGTGTTCTTTTCATTTGACTTTCAATTCATTCAAATCAACGAACCCTGTTTGAAAAAAATAATAAGAATATGTGACACGATAGCATTTTCCAGGTGATTTTTTTTATTATTCTCAACAAGTTTAAAGCAGTAGTAGGATGTCATAATTGTAATAGTCTAAATTTTCTGTTTTAACTTAGAAAACTTGGAGTCAAGAAGAAACTTCCTAGTTCTTTACACACATGAATATATACAAATACAACAATTTATACACGTATATATTCATGTGCGTATAAATATTCTTTGATAGATAAATACTCTAGCTTGATTTTGCTGGTACTTAAATAAACTTCTGTTTGATTTGATCACTCTACTGAACTTAACTTAGCATTAACTTCCTGCTTCGGGCACATGACGCCCGATGGAGTACAGTTAAACGACTGTGTTTTTCTGATTTATTCATTTCGTAGAAAATAAATCCTAAACCTATTAAAAATGATAGTTTCCATCGATTGAGTGCTTGGGGTAGGCGGTCTTGAAAGGACATAAAGTCATTTTCCTGTTGATTTATTTTTTACTTTTTATTGTTTGTGATAATAACCTTTTCCAAATAGCGTGTGTATGTGTATTTCACAGCAGCAGATTCTTACCATTGGTCAACTGGAAGTATGCATGCTTACACATGCCACCATTACAAGATATTTCCTAATAATAAAAGTATTTTCCCTTAAGCAGCCTGCATTACTTCTTCGTTCATTAAATTCCAGCTTCTCATTCTAAAACATATTCTTGATGGACGTCAAACGTAGTTTTCAAAGCACCGAAGGGAACAAAAGAAATAAAACAATTAAAACTTCTTGCTGTTAGCAATAATGTTTGCTATGAAAATTGATTCGCTTTTCGTTATCATTTGGTTTGAATCTTGGTGTGCATAAACATTATTTTACGATGTACAAGCAAGTTTGTAGTGTTTCTTTTTTGTTTCTTTATCACAATTGTTAAATGTTTTATTATTACGCATTTGCATAGATTTAAACCCTCTTACATCAGAGAATGGTTATAAAATTTGAAATGGCATGTAACTAGATGCTTCACTTAGTTTGGTTTTAATTTTGTTAGTGATTTCTTTTAAATATTATTGGTATTATTATTTCACTTTCTAGCAGTAACTTATGTTTCCTCTCACTTTTACTCCCATTACATGAAAATGAGCTTTCCTCGCTCCGCTATCGTGTTTATTTTTTTGTTCCACTGTACGCGAAGACAGGCCAGTAGCTGCTAACGAAAATATATCCTAATGATGATTCACGCAATATTTGCCTTGCCCTATCTCCTAACTGAGTGTAGCGTGAGTAAATAAAACCTATGCTATCTAGAGACAAGCTAACTATCCTTCAGCCGCACATACTCAAAACATTAGTAAATTAGTTTAAAATGTTCTGATTTTCCGTAAAGCCTTTCGCTGAAAGAGCTTTCTAAAGATATTTTTTCTGCTTTTAGCGCTGTTCAGTTACAATACATTTGGTTTCAGTATTTCTTTATTTCGCTCTATCAATTTTCATTTTTGGTTTCTCAAACGTGTTCGAACACTTCGAATTGCTACGATTGGTGTCGTTAGTTTTGTTTTGCTTATTTGCCTCTACTGCTAATATGTTTGCTAATTTTTATGTTTTCTAGCGTTTGCTTCCGTGCTCGCTAGCGTCCCGAATTAGGATTGTGATTTTTTTTTTGCAGCAGTATATATATCTTATATGTTTTGCATCCACCGTATCGCAAACTGGCCTTCCGGTTGCCTTACCCCTAATGCCTCCTTTAACTTAAAAGGACACGGATGTCTTGTGGTTCTTATTATATTTGAGTTTTGACGATTGAACTTTGAAAACGATAACAAATTGCAAGTCGCAATCGTGGTTTAGCTTGATTTGAGTATTATTTGCTTTCTTCTTGAAATTACCAAATACTAGTGAATCATTCATAAGAGAGATGAATTTTCATCGTTTATTGTTTACTTGTTTGTTTTCATACGCCGCTAGTCCGCCATACGTCTGTGTAAATGTGTGCTGCTTAAGGTATCTACTAGAGTATTTCTTTTTTCTTTTTTTTTGTTTGTTTTTGGTTTCATTTGTAAGTACGAGCATTTTTTGTTTTTTGTTCTGCTATGCAACATTGCTTCGATTTTGTAGGTTCGGTACTAAGAACGTTCGCTTCTACCGCGTCTTCGTTCACAATGCAATATGTTCCTTTGGTTTGATTTGATTTATATTTATTCTAAAAGATGCACTTTTGGCAGAGCAGAAGATAGTAAATTATTGTTTGTTTGCTTAAATGTTGTTTCCATGTGTATATGTTACCCAGCTGAATGCGGCTTTGTCGTGTCGCAGCAGACGAGCGTTTGCTGGTTTACGAAATATCGAAGACGAGGGAAAACTTGAAACTTAACCGTACTACATTGCTGTAAGATTGATATTGCTAAATTATCTACATGCCCGCCGAAGGCGCCCTTCGATTCGTACAATACATTTGTTTGTCACGCTCAACGTACGAGATTGTAGTATTTTTTCGCTTTTCTCTTTCTAGTAGTTTAAACGTTTTTAGAGACGGCAAATGCTACGTTGGTAGCTGTGAGCGTTTTGCTTCTTTAATGTTGTTTTTGAGTTTTTCGTTTGTTGTTGTTGTTGTTGTTTTTTTGTGGTTGTACTTGAGTACTTTGCTTCCGTTACGTTAAGGTGTGATGCCGCCGTGCCGACGTTTCCATTAAATGTCTACATGAATTATTCAAATATAATAAAAATTTCAGGTGCACTTTCTATGAACAGTGAAGAGATTGCATCCGCGGGGCGCTACCGTGGACCCGCCGATTTGAACGAGCAAAATGCTCGCTGAGGATGGAATAGTTTTTCAATTTTATGTTTCAAGTTAACGAATGCTTTTTCTTTTTTTGCTTATTCATTTGCCTGCACTTTCGTGCACATCCATTCAAGAGCGTTCGTTTTCTTCGTTGCAGGTTGCAGGAAAGATTCTGAAAATAGGCTTGCTCGAAAATAGTTGAAATGCAGCCATTTTTCACCGCCCTGCTCCAGTTGCAACCTGGCTTCGACTCCAACTGTGGTCCACATCCGTGCCTTACGAACGGGGCGTTAGCACGTTTGCGCCCCTTTTTGGCGTACACCGTTTTACCTTTCTACCATTACAAAGTGTTCCACGTCAATCGGCGCTTCAAGGTGGCCAAAATATGTTTTACTTTTATTCCACTCTCACTTTAACCCTTTGTGCTCTACGTGTCCAATTCCTTCCGACAAAAATAAGTGTCTTAACAATAATGGCAATGATTGCAACGGGTAACGTTCGCGAAGAAGAGAACGTTCAAGAGAACTAAGTAAGACGATCAAAATTAGTAAATCAACGCAACGATTAGTATCACCAGCATGTTTCATTTCCTAGCGCCTTACCCCTTAAATGTCCATCGTTACCTAACTAATCGGTAATATATCTATATATATATATATGTATGTATATATATGTAGGTTAGCTTGATGCTGGTAAAAATCACTTGAGGCTGCTCGGCTAATCCGATTGGCAAAACGGTTTCGATTTCGTTTAATGTTTGATTCTGTGTTTCTATTAGCTGTTATCACCGCCAGTTGCTGGTAAGTGTGCTTACCCGTTATAAACGTTTAAATCTTTTTTTTTCGTTTTTCGATTTTTTGCTTCAAGTTTCCGCAAGCATAGTGTAGAGTTATAGAGATTAGCGATCCATGAGCTTAACTTGAGTTGTGTTACTTCTCCTGCCCGTAGGTACACAACAATATCATCGCGTGCCATTGTTTGCTTGTTTGTAGGGGTCGAGTGAGTTATGTTTTATCCACACCCACACGCACACACATTCACCCCACTGGCATGTGGGTCGCTGCACGCCATCGATAAGTTTGTGTTCCTTAAAGTCTCCTCTCAATTCAACCCCGATCCGCTTATGATCTCCTTGCGAACAATCGAGTTGTGAAACTCAACCACTAACGGTTCTAAAGAAGTAAATAAACTATGCAAATATAGTTTCCAATAAATTGCTATGATAAAAACGTCTTCGCTGACGAACGGGAAGCCGGGGGGGCCCGAACCCAGACCGTTTCCATCCCCGTTGCCATCTCCACCTAGCTATTGATGATATGCTGCGCACTTTAAATTGCTTTGAATAGTTTTACTAGTTGAAAAATAGAAAGTTTATACGCCATTCTCTTCACCGCCCCGATCGCGATCTGAGTGATTGTGGTTAGTGTATTGGCTAGACTTTAAACCTAGGTATTTTATTTTTAATACGCATCTTTATTGGTTTGGTTTTTTGTGGTGCTCTTGAAATCCCGAAAGAGAAAGAGAGCTGCCGAAGAGCGCCTGTGTTTTATTTGTTTCTTGCTTGTTTCACCATAGTTATGCTTTAATTGTGTAGTTTTAATATACATACATTTTTTTTGTTATCAATCACGAGCCTTTCGTAGCAGAACCAGAAGCGAAGTAGAGTAGCGGTACGTCGAGTGTTTTTTTTTTTGTTCTGTGAGATAGTTACCGCTTTGCACCGAGTATAATTGTTGCTTAAGAGTTACGTAGAAACTTGTTTTTTTTTTGTTTGGAAAGGTGTCTCTGTTCATAAAAATTATGACTGTATATTGCGTGTTCGCTACTTGATTTGCGCTACCGGTTGCGTTTGTATAAACGGTCTCTCTTGGCCAATACAAGAAACTCTTCCCTTCCCGATGGGAGGACGGCAAAACTAACATAAGATTGATACTTGTTGCTACTGTAAGACCGCTATAAATGCCAATCGTTTCACTGTGAAGCATTTGACGCTGACGGTTTGGTGATAACGTTGGTCAGAGCTTTTGAAGCAGAAAAGTGGCAGAACAGATGCAAAACGGAATTATTTCTAACGGAAACGGTTCGTTCTGTTCCGCAACAGGGTTTTGCTACGTTTCCCATTGCTTTCAAGGATTGAGCCAGTCACATCGGGGGTGGAGATTACCTTGTGACAGTTGGATTCACGCATCGACCACTTCCACGGCACTCTGATTCGCCGCCAACGGCACGCTGTCCCCGCTGTCGTTCATCAGCGGCTTCCGGTTCAGCAGCATGCGGAAGCCATGGTGGGGCTTCTGCTCTTGAACTTCCTGATTCTGCTGCTGTTTCTGCTGCTGCGACTGCGGCTGCTGCTGCGGCTGCTGACCAGCGGAGCTCGGTTTAGCAGAGCTCGCCACGGTCAGCGGTTTGGCCGGTGCCACACCGTTGGTCGTTCCTTTGCCGCGCAGAAAGTTAAACAGCGACTTGCAGTTGCTGTCGAACGCCCGGAAACTGCAGGAAATCCTATATCTAAACTTCTTCTCGCCCAACAGCGTGGTGTCAATTGACTTCAGACAGTTCACTAATTGCTGTGCCTGGATCTCGCCACCGGTGCCGGGTTGGGGAGGGTTCGCCAGCCCGCTGGTGGTGCTGACTGTGCTGCTCGTCGACTGGAGCGTACCGGTTGCCGTGGCGGAATTGTTAAATTTGCTATCTAAAGCTGCCTGCTCGAACAGCAGACTTTCCAAGCTGACGCTCAGCGACTTGAGATGCAGCAGGTTCGGTTGCAACATGCCTCGACGCGATTGCTTCTGCTGCTTGCACGGCTTAGAGTGTGCATTCTTCAGCTTCACCAGCTGCTTGTGCTGCTGCTGCTGCTGCTGTTGCTGCTGCTGTTGGGGCTGAGCCTGACCAGCTGGATACGACGGTTGCTGTTTCTGCTGTCTCTGCTGCTGATGCTGCTGCTGCTGTTGCTTGTGCTGCTTCTGATGCTGCGACGGCGTTTGCAAGCAGCCGTGCAGCGCTAGTGCTGAGCCACGTTCCGTAACACTAGTGGCGACGTTTACAAATTGGTTACTGGTTACTAAATTCTCGTTTTGTCACTGAATTTCGCAGAAGCTAATCTTTTGCGATTCTTTCTGCTCCTCACCCATGCTGATGTCTTCCTCCTTGGGTGATTCTGCCCCACAAGGCACTCCGCTTTCGCTAAGAGGCCCCGGAGGGCAGGCTGATTGTCACCGTAGGGCAAGTGTGGATATCGGCGGTGGACGCACTGGTTTGTTTTCGAGGATACGCTCTATTTCCAGCATCACACCGGTCGATAACCGTGGCAGTAGCTGGAAGAACATGAACCAAAAAACGGACGTGAATATCTAAACTTACTTACACATGAAAAAGATAAATTTTACAGATTTATCGAAAGCCATTTTTCAACCACAAATATTTTCACTCTTAACGAGTGAATAAAGTACAAACAAATTCTTAAATTATATCTTATTCGCACAAAACCCAAGACTCGCAAACAGTAATATTTTAAGAGGATGAAAACAATTGACTGGAAAGAATATTTGATGACCCAAGAGTCCCAGAAGCGAAGTTTTTAAACGAGCTCTTAAATAAGATATTCAAGTACTACTTTCTAAAACGCTTTAAGCGTACTAAGATTACTTTAGAAGTTATAGGTAAAAAAGCATGTATAATAAGTTTTGTTTGCTTAAGTTTTACCCAGACCAGAAAAAAACAGGTAAACTGGGTGATTATATCATGAAACCCGAATTTATTTGCCTTTGGAGCCAAACTTCTCCAAAACAACATTTCTCAAAAACAAATATTTTCCGAACTAATAAGTCTAGCAGACTAAAGACAATTTATGTCCCAAATACTAGAATTGTTTGCATTTCTGCAAGTTTTAAATTTTAATAATTACAAAGTAGCCATGGCTTGTTTAACAGAAAAGCAAGCTTAGAGTGTCTAACGTTTTGAAACTTATATTGTGCAATCTATAGTGTGCTAACCATCGGATCCTTCAATTATATGGAAACATGGCTTGGAGATCGCAAGGAGTGAATAACGCTGACCTCATTAGACAACTTCAAGGTACATTGGTTTTCTTCTACACAGGAGATTTTCGATTTCTGAATTTTAATTTACAGGGCACTCTTTACGTTAATAGAAAATAGGTTTATCAGATCCAAGTTGGTGGCTCAAGCAATGAAGAAAACTGATCGCAAATATTACGTTCCGGAGCGCTCGAAGGCGTATCTGGATTCGCCACAACTCATTGGCTATGGCGCTACTATTAGTGCACCGCACATGGTATGTGAAAGTGTAGAAAATCTGCGTTCTTTTCAATCGTTTCACTATATGTTTCCCAATATCGCCCAAAGCATGCCTATGCAATGGAACTTCTCCGACTGAATTTGACCCCGAATAGTAAAGTATTGGATGTGGGCTCCGGGTCCGGTTACCTCACCGCTTGCATGGCACGATACATTCATCAAAAGCCAGCCGCTACTGGATTCGTGGTCGGTATCGAACACCATCCACGTTTGGTGGAGCTGGGACGCAAGAATATTGGAAAAGATGATCAATCGTTGATCGAAACCGGGAAGGTGATTCTCGTCGGTAGGTCGGGCGATAATAGTCGATTTTGCTTGTTTACTAAATTTGTGTGTTCTCCTGCGCAGAAGGCGACGGTCGTCAGGGATACCAACAGCACGCACCGTACGACTGCATCCACGTTGGAGCGGCTGCACCCGAAACACCACAAGAGGTCAGTAAGGCTGCAGTTTAACATCAATTGGTATCTTCAGTACGGGCAAGTCCTTTTCTTCTGGGTAATTTTCAGCTTATCAATCAGCTGAAACCAGGCGGAAGACTTATTGTCCCGGTTTGTGTCGATGACGGAAAGCAACAGTTGATGCAGTACGATAAGGGATCGGATGGAACTATATTCCAAACTAAACTGATGGATGTCAACTACATCCCCTTGACGGATCTTCAACATTGAAACGAACGACATGAGTTGTCCTCCATTATAAGCTTCCGTAACAATATACTCGTTTTTCATCATAATATCGTTAATCTCGTCGTAGAGTTCTTTTTCAAAATTTCCGAGTTTTAATATTAGTCAATGTCTACTATTTTCCTACATGGGACACATACCTGCAGCGCCTGCAAGCTTTGATGCAGCTGTTCTGGAGACGTTGCACCGAGCAGCAGACACTGGACTGGTTCATGCTTGAGGGACCATGCAATAGACAGCTGGATCGTGTTGCAGCCTAACTTTTCCGCCAGATTGCTAATGTCCCGTGCTTTGTCATACAACCGACGCACTTCATCCTGCGGAGTAATAATGTTCCAGTAGTAGAGTGAAGGGAATTAATATATACGGCACAGCTGCAACGCAATCGCGCATCTACTGGACTCACCTCTCGGGTTACTTCATCCTCGATCCAGGAGTAGGACTGACTTTTACTCTTCAGCGAACCCTTCGGAATCCAGAGCTTGTCGCCGCCTTGCGCATCGCCCAGGCACATCGACAATGGTCCCCAAGCCATGAAGCCGACGCCGATTTTGTTGTACATCTCCGGCAGATACAGCTCGGCCTTCTCGCGGCAGAACATATGGTACTCCGACTGCTCCACGATCGGTGTGACGCAGTTGAACTGGCGACAGTTGGTGTAGGCCTCCATAATCTGGCTCAGGGCCAATAAAACGAGCGTCCATGGTTAGTTGAAATAGTGGAGCATTGAGTAAAACAGACAACTCACCTCAACTGGCGACCACCTGGCTGTTCCCCAATACATCGACCATCCTTGCGATATGACGTAGTTCATTGCTCGGACAATTTCTGCAAGTAAGATGAGAAGCGTTCTTGTAGTGTGATAAATACTTTCGTTGGGGAGGGATATTTTCCAAACTGAAACAATTGTGGAAGACATCAGATTGGAATGTCATATTATAGTTGACTTTAATTTCGTATTTATCCCACAATAAATACCTTGTCGTCAAAATTACCACAATTAAAAATAATTTTAATAAACCAATGCTTTTGAACCTCTCAAACATTTATGGTTAAGGCTTATAAACCCGGCAACAACACATGCTTTGTAATCGCAGATCAATTGTTGCATAAGAAAAATGTGTAACATATTGATGTTGAACAGCTTACCTTCCATCGGACACATCGAGTCCGCCTTGTGTACCAGTATGACGTCGATGTACGGCAGCTGCAACCGCTGAAGGCTCGCTTGGACACTTTCGATGATGTGTTTTCTCGATAATCCGCGCTCCTCGGACCTGGCGGCAAGAGTGTAACGGGTGGCGAAAAACATTAAAAATAGATCTCCATGCACGCAACCATCTGCAGCGCGGTATTCGCGGCCCCACGGTTGCACGGTTCGCTTACTTGGTGCTCCAATATATTTTTGTTGTTATGACGAAGCTGGTTCGCTTCCATCCGGCCTTCTGAATGATCTTCCCCAGCTCGATTTCCGCCCGCGTGCCTGCAACGAATGGATGGGGAATGGAGGTAGAAAGGCGGTTAGCTCGTGTCTGGTTTTTGTCTCTGCCCCAGGGCCCAACTCACGGCACCTACCTGAATGCGCTTCGGAGAGATCAAACAGGTTGATGCCGCTGTCCACCGCTAACCGGAGGATCGCCTCAGCCTGCTCCTCCGAAACGCCCGGCGAGAAGATGGGCCATGTGCCAAGGCCAACGTTGGACACACGTAGCCCACTCTTGCCGAGGTTCTTGTAACGCAGCCCGGGCGTCGTGGTGGCATGGGTGCGTATCTGAATGCCTGGATTCGACCCGAGGCTCGTGGAGCGACCTGAAACCGGATGAGCAAGCAACATATTCATTCTCGGTGTATCGGTAAAACAATCGACAGATCCGAAGGAAGTAGAGTAATTTAGTTCCCACCTGATGGTAGAACAAAGGTCAAACTTTTCTTTAAATTCCGATACAATTTTGTTACATAATCATATTTACACCAACGTGGTTCCAAAAAAAAAACACTCACGCCGTCCAAGTGCTTACGAAACTTCCATCAACCCCAGGGAGGTGGTAGGAGAGTTTTTCGGGTCAGACTACTTACCGAAATCAAGTTGAGCGGTCGTACCACTGAATTCCTCCATGCAATCCAGAGAAGCTATGGGAGCACGGCACCTTGGGAATAAGAGCGGGCGGCAAAGAGGAATCCAATTAATTACTGCCACTGGTCATATAATTAAGTGAGGTACGGTGAGAGCACACCAAGATCGTAATAAAAGTGCGAATGGATGGAAAAAGCCCAGTGCCAACTGGCGGCAAACATCTACAGACTGCGCTGGCCAGCGGCTGACCTACAAATGTAGTCCAGATTGGACACGCCGATCGATTTTTGATTATGAAAACACTAAATCATGCTGTTCCCGTTTGCAAGTGGCGGATGTGTTTGTTCGCAAGCCTTCAGGAGATCGTGCGCGAGGTGCATCGAACACACAGAGGAAAATCAAAGCCAGCGTTGTGTAACGTTTTTTGTTTTTTTTTTAAACATCATGAACGACTTTGTCAAGTGGATTTCTATCAGTGAATTTAATATCGTTTACACATGCAAAAATTTATGATTTTTTCCCACTTCAACACATTCTTTTTGAAGAGCTCATAAAGTTTTTAAACTTGCTGCGCAAGTGCCGTTACACTTTCAAAAATAAAATATCCTGGCAGAAATAAACAATAAGAATGGCACTAGCTTTCCTGGCCCTTTCAAACTTTATCGTTTCAATGTTAGCTCCATCTTCAAGAAATACCTCAAACTCGGGTGGTCAGTATCGATTGAAACATCGACGCTTCTGGTTCACCAACGAACAACAATGTTGCCAACCAATGTGCGGTTCGTTCGAAGCATTGAAAAACGGAAAGAAACCCAACGGCTTCTTGCACCGGCTAATATTAACCATACCGATGCCATTCGCGTGCGGTGCCGTGCCGTGCCGGGCTAGGAAGGTCTAATTATAACACCGAAGGTAGCACAAATGATGAGCATTCAACCCCAAAAACTGTTTGTCAACGCGGAGAATTGTCGTCAACGAACACACAACAATCGTGCTTGATGAGAAAAAAAAGAATTCTAACCTAAATGGATCCCAAATAGAAGGAGAATATCATGGCTCTTTAATTTTGGGCTTATTTCAAACACTTCAATTTATTTTATTTATTTCGTTTGTTTCTGAAGAAATTACGAGTGACGTATTTTTCCCATCAGAGCCTATTGATGAATTTGCACTTGACCCACACTATCTATTTCCGTCTGAAATAAACGCGATATGTAAAACGTGGCATTGCTGGAAGAGTTGGTTCCCGCAGCACCACATCGGACATCCATTCCGTCGGAGTTTGTACCTGTAGATCGTAACCGGATTGGAATCTTCACTAATATTGTCATTGTTAACGTTATTGTCGTTATTAGTTTTTGAAGCAACATTACATAACACGATCGACATACCGGAAACGTCCTTTTTATGGGCTACTCAATTCCTGTTTCACCACTTCTTTTCGTTATTTTTTTTTTGTTAGCACTATCCGGAGGTGTTCACTAGGAAGAGGAAAATGTATAAATATCTATGACTACAGTGTCGTTGTTGTTGTTGTGATAAAAGTGTAGTTTTTCGAGCACCCGTCGCCTTTAAGGAAATATTCAAACTGTCCACTTATCCACTGTGCTCAATTAGAATAAAAAAAAAATAACAAAACACCTTTAATCACATGAACACATACACATGTGTGTGAAACCGAGCACTCTGACGCGGGCACTGATCTATCGGATCTGCTCGCATGCTGGATAGGAGTAGTTCCCAGGAGCAGGAGCATCACTGCAGGACCGCCGGGGTGGAGACCCGAAATGTCGCATACGAGTAAAACTGCACTACTTTCCGAACCGCGGCAAACGGTTCCGCTTGGAACCGAGAACCGATCCCAGACCGCATGCTTGCTGTATAGTTGTTGGACCGCGCTATAGGAGCAAGAGTGTGACACACTTAGTGCACTACACTACACTGCGTGCACGGACGTGAGACGATGCTGAGAGAGAGAGAGCGAATACAATTCGGACAAACAAGTCAAAAATTAAAAAAAATGGACGCTGCTGTGCGGAGAGAATTGTGCGAGTTGTGAATGCGATGAAAGGTTGAAGAGAAAAGTATAACAACAAACACAAGAGGAAAAGGAAAAAGGAGTTGGCAGAGGAAATAGATCAAAGAGAGTCAAACAGTATCGTGAGAGATAATAACACTGACATAATGGAGGAATACAAGGAATGGAAACGAGATAAAGGAGTTGAAAAACGGAAGACGAAGGAAGCGAAAGGGATGCAGATAAGTGGGAGCGAGTAGTAAAAGGCACGTTTTAGTGTATCTTGACAGGACAGCACACTGGTGGATAAAGTGAGACAAAGAGTGGGCCAGGTGTGAAACGTGGTATGCTTTTGTGATAAGTACATTATTCCGTTGTCATTCAGAAATATTTTCTTTTTCATCGTTTTCCCTTCCCTCGATTCTGCGGCAATATTGGACACAAGATTTTTGTTCTTTTGCATTTCTTACGGCAGCTACACTAGAAAAGAGCTGCAAACACTTTAGACAATATTTCCGATCTACTTAGCCATGACACGAGGGTTTTTTTGTGTTGTATTGTGTTATTATCCAATGTGCCACACTTTTTTCAAACGGTTGAACATTTTCTTGTGCACTTTATTTTATTGGCCTAATGATAGTACGAACCACGAGCGTTCACTGCGCAAACGACACTCTGGAAAAAAAGTTTGTTTTTTCTCTTGTTAATTTCGCACTGCGCCAGTGACAAAGGAAGTCTGAACTTTTTTAAACTAGTCCCGGGAAGTGCGAAAACCACCGCATCGTATCACGCAGCCCACACCGTACCGATTCCCACGCGTAGGTGTCTCACTCTGGCGATGATTAATGAATAATAACTCGATGTAATTATGCTTATGTAACAACAAAGGATAATAGCTGGCGGAGGTGTTCGATATTCCTTTCGATCGCTAGCATTCCCGTTTTACATCACACCGTACGCCAATGTATTGGCCACATTTTCCTTTTCTGCCTCTCGGTACATGCCACTACATTATCACATAGACATTTCGAGATACACACGCTTGCACTACACCAGAACAAGGACGTATCCAGGACGATGTTATTTTCTTATTCTTCCGCACACACTTGACTCGATCGGGAACCGTGCTTCTTGTACCGGGGCCAGAAACACCGTGTTCGCACGTGTACAGCACTGTTCGCACGATTTAATTGACGACTAGACACCAAACCGGAACGGAACAAATGATAAATTAAAGCTTTACATAACACACTGTGAAGACGGAAGCGAACACGCGAAAGTTGCGGCAGTACGGACGGCTGCAAACGCATTGACTTTTTAGCGGCTCCATCATGTTTATTCCACCCTCGGTATTTTTCGCTCCCGCTCTCTAGCTCTCGCCATGGTCGGGTGTCCTGCGGGTAGCGTCCAGTGCCACTGGAGACCTTCTGGAGAGCGCCGGAAAAGTGCTGCCGTTTTGCCGAAAGCAAACAAAGAGCAAGAACCGATCCGAGGACATCGCTCGGGCGAGCGCCGAGAATGTAGCGAGTTTTCCACTGAAAATCACAACTAATGCACGGTTCCAAAACGTCAGTTTGCGTTGGAGCTTTTCTGGCGAGAGAAAATGTCCCGAAACTCCGGTAAAACAATAAAGAGAGATAGAGAGAAAGAGATAGGAAAGCGGGAAAGGAAAACGTGTCGTTGATGTGCAAGAAAGCAAGGAAGAATTGATTGAAATGAACACCTTAAGGCGCACAGCAGGGAAATTATTAAATTTAAAGCTGTTAAATTAAAACAAACAAAACACATACAAAAATTCCGCACTGAGAAGAACATTTAAATTGAACCATGAACATTCAGACGCCAATTTAGCCAAAAGAATTCTTTTAGCAATATTTCCTTAATCACAAAGATCTTGGGGCTTAGTTTTCAAATGAACCTCCCAAGATCCAATACTTGGTTTTGATAATCGTGGCTCATACTTTCCATTCGACACTTTTAAACCCGATTAATACGATATTGAAAATGTTCACCGGTGCAAAATGTATGTAAAACTTTGAACCTACAGCATTTTATGGCAGGCGTCCGACTGGGACTGGGAGTATATTGTCGATATTTCGCTTTCCGTTGAGTCTTGTCGTCCCTTGGGAAATTCTTGCAACCGTGTCGCTTCTTGAAAGCCTTTTTCCTGCTGCACTTTATGCAATGCAGCTGCCGCCAAGCAAGCGATACGTTGCTCTTCCTGAAAGAACACAAAAAAAGGTACAAAATTGAAGGTAGTTTTTTCGGCTCTGAGGATTAGATGGGTGAAATGCCCAGATTGGCGGTTCAATCCAATAATTTAGCTAGGATGATTGTTCTGAGTATAATGTTGTAGTTATGATACAGTTTAGTTTTCTCATTTCTACTATTCTTTGCCTTAAGCTACACCTTCCATTGTATTAGCTTTGTTTTTAGATTTTTACCTGAAGATGCTGGATAGAAATTCTACACACACTTCATTCGTTCAAAACTTTAAAATTAAACTATAGATATTTAACATATAATAATATTATTTGCACTTATAGCTTAAAATCCCTCGTTTTGATACTAATGTTCCGTTTCTTGGTGCACTGTCCACCTTCAACTATTTGTATCACCTGTTTGCGTACAACATCTTTATGCCCAACTCCTATGTCTCATCCCACTTCCCAATAGAGCGCGGGATGCGATTTGTTTGTCCTTCTGTTGTTAATTATGACATAAGTTAATATAAAATAAATGTGTACTGCAATGCACAATGAAAAGTAAAACCTTTCGATAAAATTTTTAGTAAAATAGTAGCAGTAGTTTGCTGGGTGTCAGTGTTCGTATATGTTAACCAATAATTCAAACAGTTTTCTATATTTTATATGTAAACTCCGACTGTATTGTTATTTAGTTTATACAAACAAATGGTAGTTTTTAGATCGAAGCGTTTGCTTCATGACCAAAAATGAATTGTTCCCCTAGACACAAAAGCTGCCTGATGGAGGCGCCTGGTGCCTCTCATGGAAACCTCTAAAATACCATTATTTTTCCTTAAACGAATTCAAATCGTATACTTTTTAGTAACTGTGCATTTCAAATTTACCAAGACACTTTGTTTTTTGTATCTGAACCTTGTATATTAAATACTTCAAATTGGCAGCTGTAACTTAAATTCATAAGCATACTGAAAAGCTTACAAGATTTTTTTAAAGTTAAAACTAACAGGATTTGGCTGCATTTCAAGTATAAAAAGTATTTACAAATAACGGAAAAGTTATGCAATGATTGTGTTCAAAGCATTAAACATTTTCCGATTAATTTTGATGATAAAAAATTAGACTAGTATGCAGATATGGGAAGGTATTTAAAATAAAAAGGAACGTATGAAAATAAAACAAACATTGTTTTATTTTAGTGTTTGTCAAGAGGTCCTTTGCTAATGTAAATCGATAGCAAAACATGAAGCCGTACCAACCGTACGATACATAAGTGCTTAACAAAACCTCTAGTACAACTCTTGCTTTCACTTTGCTGTGCGCCATCCGAAACGCCACCACTGGAATCCATAATTGAGCATCGGTCTGGCAGGCTGCCCACTTTAAGCAAACATGCGGTCTACTCCATCAACATGCAGTACACTCATTCACAATGGATAGCGTGGACTAAAACAGCTCCTCACCAGCCGACTGGCTGCGTACTGTATGCCCACCAGGACACTCGACTGCCGGAATGTGTCGTGAGTAGGCAATGGAACAGGTTAGTCAAGGTGTAATTTATACAAACGACGGTCAGACAATCGATTCCAAGTGTGTTCCTGCAAAGTATGGTATGCAGAACTGGCATTCAGCATACCAGGGGTGAAACTCCGCGGTCAGAACTTCCGTACAGGACGACCTTGCAACCCGTATACCAACAGGTGTGCATGTGCACCTGTAGGAGCGCAGCGATATTTACGACACGGCGTCCCCCATCATTTACCTCCTTCGGTGTAACCGCCGTGCTGCAGTGTAAGTTTTCCGTCAGCGTCAGCGTCTGCCCACCGAACACCGTCTCCTCTAGTAGCGGCGACTTGCCACCGATGACCAGCGGTGATTTTTCCTCCGTACTGCTTGTGCTCGGTGGCATCCGCCCTGGGATCGTTACGGTGCTGCCATCGGAGTAGTAAGAATCGCCAGTTTGTCGCAACGTCCGTTCACTCGAGCTGCTTGAGGGCGGTGGTGAGGTGGCTAGGACCGTCACGGCGGACGTTGTAGCCGCTAGGGCGGCGGCCTGTCGTTCCGACCCGAGCTGGGCCTGACGTTCCCTCTCCTGGGCCCGCCGCTGGTTCAGCAGCTCGTTATCAAGCTGCCTTATTTCCCTTGCTTCACGCTGCAGGGAGAACGAGAAAGAAAGAGGGCAACAGGAGAACGAGGAAAAGCGGTCAAAAATGGTAGACCAAGGCAGCACCTTGCTACCGTTGCAAACCTTGCAATTGGCGGCGTCGAGCTTCTGTTGCTTGTGGTGTTGCTCTCGATCGGAGGACTCATTTTTCGCCCGTTCTTTCTGCTTCTCCTCATCGGCTTGCCCTGCTTGCAAAGTGTCCCAAAATGGTACACATGAGGGAGAAAATGTTGTTTCAGAAGAAAAACAAATGTAGCCAGTTAGTTTCTATCTTGGGTTTTTCACGTGTTTCATTCGACGGGAAAGTTGCCGTGCTAGATTTGTTGCAAATCCGGCCAAAACCGGGTAGGCTGCGAAAGAACTTACTTGAAGAACTTCCACCAGCAGCCCCTGGTGGCGGAAAGGAGAACCAAAACTGATGCGCCAGCTTGATATCTTTGCTGTAACGATACGAGAAAAGTGGGCTTGTTATGTTTTTTCTGCATCGTATTTTAGTTTTCCAAACACAGAATTTCATTAACGAAACGATTCGCAAGCGAAACCAAACGACACATTTGTGCACTTTATGCAAAATATCACGGTTATCAGTCGCACGAAAAATAATGGATTTTGGCGATGAATCAGAGTGTCAGAACTGATACTAACACCGTACCAACCGTGCAGAGGAAACGCACAAAAGTGAGAGACTTTGTGAAATGTCAAAAGACTGTTGATATGGTGGGGGTTTTATCACGTTTCAGCCCGTGTTGCAGCATTAATTATTTGCATCTGGCACACTCGCACCTGCAACAGTTGAAAATATATGCAACAAGGCGTTCCAGCGTCAACCGATCGCATTTTGCCGAGCCCTGATGGCCAGCACACTCGAACGACGGACAGAGAGAGGAAGAGACGTAGAAGAAGGAGCGGCAAAAAAAAACACCAATTACCAGCAGCAAACAATGATCAACGGGGACCAGCCTTTTCCGATGGTGACTCTGCACCCGCGGGTACGGTGAACGACGGTCCAATCTGGGGCTGAAGGCAGCCCCGAAACATGTACCAGATCAACAACTGTCCGCCACCAAACGCGGCCAATGTCAACGAATTTACCTACGGCAGCGCAACAGTTTACGGTATGGGTGGGTTTTTTTAGCGGACAAAACTTACATAACTTTGTTACTGGTCAAAATAAACGAGCGAAATTTTCTAACAATCCCGAACCACCGACCGACCACCGGAATGTCTCTAGTGACCTAAGTTTACGGAGGGACTCGGGATCGGTGCGCATGCGTCACCAAACCGTTACTTTATAAATATAACTGCTATGTACAAGGGCCGGATCGGTGTCGTTTTTTTGGATGTGGAAGAACATTTAAGGCAGTTTTGATCGGCTTGTCGTACCAGCACTGATTGCCGCCTACCGCGGGCGGCTAGTAACGGACCAATTGATTTTGCCGTTATTTCACATTAGTTGTCCTAAAATTACACATTTTTTGCATCGTAGCTATCCTTGCCACCAAAATAATTATTGATCACAGTGATCTCATGTATTACCTTACCATTGCACATTTCAAGCATTTTAAATAATCGTTTATCATCCATATAAAAATTACACTGACTAAGGACGGCGATGAGTATTGATGGAGACGCCAGGTGCCTTTTAAATGTAACGCCTCAGGAAACCTAACGTTTTTTTTAGGAAGTAACAGATCTAACGTATCGCACTTTTATTGATTATCAACTTCAAAAGGTATTTCAATCCAAAGCAATAATTAATTTTTCTAACTCTCTACAGCAGGGATCGGCATACATTTCTTAAAAAGGGACAGATGATTAATACAAAACCGATACCACGGGCCGGCTACCTTAAACAATGACTTAATGTTTTTAAAGTAGTACCCTTGTTTATGGAGTATCATCTTTCTAAATAGTAAAGTTACATAAAAAGTGGTAAGATAACATATTTGAAATTTTATCATTAAACTTTTTTAAACATTTTCATTCTTATTTTCGTTGCATTTTGATGTGTTTTCAACATATAACAGGACCACCTCGTTGAAAAATATCAATCTTCATTTTTTGGAAAACAAACCTGACATCGTGGACAAATCTTATAAAATTTTTAGATTATTAGGTTAGAGTTTTTGAATGAAACACTAAAATTTTATTACGGACCGGACTTTACCTACCCCTGCTCTATTGTAAGCACTTTTTGTTCGACTTCGTAAAGATTTGGCAGGTTGATAACATATTAAGATTTTTGTAAAAAAGAACTGGAATTTTTGATTATACGAAACACCAGGTATGCGTGTTTTCGTTTTCGTTAACATTTTTTAATAAAATTATTGCACTTATCCGACAGTGTATTGCATAGAAACAGCTAATTCGCGGAGAAGAATGGTGCATTATTTTACTTCCTACTGCTACACCATTGCTGATGTTAAGCAGATGGTAGGTTTTGATAAAGAAGGAACCAACTCCTTCTGTAAACAAAAAAATTGAATTGCAATACAAATTGGCTTGCAGTCGACAAGGCATGAAAATTTGTACTGGAGGCTGCTTAAGCGCGCTGCACGGTTCCCATGGTATGCTTTATTTGCTTGTTTGTGTTCAATTGGGTCAGCTCTATTCCAAGTTTTCTATTATATTACAAACCATTTGCATGTTTTTCACAATCCAATTATTCTAATATAACGGAAATGAAAAAAATGATGAAAGAACCGGCTGTGAACAATAAATCTAAGGTTTGACAATCGACTTCGACAACAAGTTATAACCAAGCCTTATGTTAACAGACCTTGACTTCTGTCATAACACAATTGCGGCGTAGTAAACAATAATCGGTGCACTTGCCGAATTGGCCAACTTATGCAATTTTGCCATGATATGATCTAAAATTGTTAGTTTTATCCCGTGATCATTGTCGAATAGTCGAAGCATGATGAACGCTCTAGCACAGCGGTGGTATGTACAGAAATGACAACAAACGCTACGGCAATAGCAACAGAATAACTTTTTCTTTTCTCTAGCCTAGGTACATTTGTCGCGAGGCAAGGCTTTCGGCGAATGTTTTCAAGTAAAGCCGCTGAAGCTGCAGCCATAGCCAATCAAATACAGCTTAGCAACACCTGCATCAGCCGTTTAAAGGAAATCTGCAAAAATGATGCGTTTCTGCGGGTGTCGGTCGAAGGAGGCGGATGTTCGGGATTTCAATACAAATTCTCAATTGATAAGCAACTTACCGAAGACGACACCGTTCTACGGCGGGATGGGGTACAGGTGGCTATCGATAACGCATCGATCGATTTTCTGAGCGGTGCAACGATCGATTATCATACGGAGCTCATACGTTCCGGATTTCGGGTGATCAATAATCCAAAGGCAGAACAAGGCTGTTCTTGTGGTGCTTCGTTTGCAGTTAAGTTGGACTAGACCTGTTTGAAAATGTAGCTTTAAAATATGCAAGTTAAAATATAAACAACGTGTCTAATATTTATTTATAGTTTGTTCTGAATTTCTTATGTTACAGCGTAGCTATTCTGTTATCTATTTAGTTTACTTCGGGGAACCGTTATTACCTTTCGTATTTACAAACAACTGAAAATGTTTCTCCACCCAATCGTTTGGCCAACCATTCGTTTTTCAC
The DNA here is from genome assembly GCF_943734705.1 of Anopheles coustani. Lineage (NCBI taxonomy): Eukaryota > Metazoa > Arthropoda > Insecta > Diptera > Culicidae > Anopheles > Anopheles coustani. Next base: position 39,633,394 of record NC_071289.1, read on the forward strand.
AACGGCTAATTTCAATGCCTCACACGTAAACTTTGCGTAGAGATTGGTATGCAGCGCACGGGCCATCCCAACAATGATCAAAAGGTCTACGTTATTCTGCTGTATTGCGTCGTACAAATCTAGAATTATAAAATGAATCAAGTTTTACTTTCCACTCAAAACCGATTTTTAGCCCATGTATTTGGCTCACCTCTCGAGAGCATCCGGAAGTCCAAGCACGGTCCAATCTGGTCGTTACCAAGTAGTAACAACCGCTGTTCCACATGGTAAGCCTTTCGCAGAATATCACACTGCTTACAGCAGTCCTCGATAGCGGTGAATAATTCGGCGTAGGTGATATCGTTTATTGCAGGATTAACTGTGGCACACAGCAGCACTTTAGTGTTTCTCTTCAAAAGCTCCCGAACCAGTGGCACAATGCCTAGCACAAAGTCTATACCAGCGTTATCGGTAAAAATGATAGCACACTGATGTGGCGCATTCTAAAATGGTAAAACAAGATAAACATTGAACATAGGCTTCACTTTTAAAATGCAAAATCGACTACACACTTCTATTCTTTTTAGCCACAAGTCCAAATCATCTATAAGCCACGGTCTTTTCTGTATTCGTTCCAGTGCCTGCTGTAGTCCAAAGCCATTGTTCGTTTCTAAAATCTTTGTCACAGCCTGGGCACCCCAATCGAACATATTTCCTGGAAATAAATGCGAAAAGTATGGTAAAATACATTAAGTTTACATCATAGCTCAGAAAAATTTATCGATTTACCAGCTAGAACTCCTCGGACGACCTCAATCCATTTTTCCCGATCGTTGGATATGGTATCTAGCTGCAATAGTCGTTGCTTTAGCAAACCAACCGATGCCTTGTTCTCAATCGTCTTTTGCTCTTTCCACGGATCATCGAATCCATACCTTCGCAAAGAGCTTTCCATCACTTCCAAAAGATTTCTGATTCCTAACGAGGTGGACCCACTGAAAACGAAGTATGATTTCTTCATTGATTGGATTTGCCGTAGGATAGGAGACTTGTTATCACCTTTGGTTATTTTGCAGTTGGTGAAATTCATCGATGCAACTTTCCCGGAAAGCCTGTGCACGCTCTTTAGCGGTGTTATCCTTGGGTTGGCTAGCCAATGCTTGTCGTTCAAACTTCATTACCATGTTGGTGAAACACCCGAACCAGTAGTGCTTTGCTTCAAGATCCTGATTAAGATCCAGCGTATCCGGATGGTACTTGTCGGCACTTGCTAGCAGTGAACACAGTGTAAAGCCTTCGGCCGTTGCATTAGTTTGCATGGACATCTTCTAGTTCACCGTACGATTAGCGATTCCGTTTTCAATCCCCGTGTCACTTTTCTCTGATAAGTTGAGTAGTTTTACAAAAAAATCATTAAAATAACGCGTTAACCATCCTAGCAATCTCTGCCTTACGGAACGGTAAATATATAATAACATTGATAAAATAGTGCCGTCTCTGTTTAGCTTGCACTCTATACGAATAAACTTTCTCTCTCTCTCGCTTTACCAGCGGTTACTGTCACATTTGTCGACTTTTTTTTGCGAACCAGTGTTGCCAAAAGTACCAAATTATTCTAGCAACGATAAACACAAAAATGTCCCAAATAAAGCCTTTGCAACTTTTGAGAAGAAAATGTTCGACGAAGATTTAAAAACAACTCACGTGCCCGTGCCTTTTACTGGCTTTAGGAAACAATTTGTTTAATTAAGATAAAACTACACTTCCACTCGACAAACTTTGCAAATGACAATGACGACTGTGTCTAATAAATTTATCCTGTATCTGATAAGCGCGTCTGATGTTGGGTTTGCAGATAACACGCTGGATCGGTAATTAAGTCAATTTTTAACCATCCCTTGAGGATAGCTCTGAATGTAGATAAAGCGGAATGATTCCATCAGAATTGTTTAACCTAACAAATTCATCAAATTTACAAGAAGGATATGTAGATTACTTTTGTCGTTTATTTTTACCCATAAAATTATACCGAACCAACAGGATATGGAGGTTATTGTGTTTCTAAAGGTTGTTTTATAGCCTGCACATAGTTTAGTGGAATGATTCCGGATGTTTTTCGATCCATCGTTGCCGCCAACACCCAGCCGGTATTCAGAAGTTGCTTATCTGTCTGTATTTGCTTAGGTGCCAGGAGGACCATTTGTCCAGCTCGGATCGACAATTCCTGTGCATTGGACGCTTCGAAGTTGTGTAGCACCTGCACCTCCAGTGGGTTACTCCACAAGCTGGCGTTTGCTAATTCTAATGAAAGAGAAAGAACCTATAGCAAAGGGATTTCAATGTTGGCCTACGCCATCGTGTCTTACCTTTGTCTTCTTTCAATTTAGGAGCGAAAAGCTTGATTAACATATAAGGAACTGATAGCATGAAACCCATGAAAAGTGCAGCTACCAGCGATGATGAACGTTTTCCACTAGAAATGGCTGCAGGATCATTACTGCTTGATAGGTGGAAAGCCTCCTTGAAAGCTTCCATTGTTGGGTCTGTTTTAGTTATCCGTAATTTATACAGCAATCTATAAAAAAATGTGGTAGCTTATAAACATCCAAAAGAAAAAATAAACATATTTCGTTATACTTACTTTTTGTACAACCACACAGCTGCTCGTACAATTGCCAGAGAAGACCAGAATTGTGCAAATGTGCCTTTCAGGTGCGCCAAGTTAGCTGCAACGCTCAAAATAGCACGGAACGAGCTGGTTACGGCAAAGAACGTTGAATCTAGCATCGTGGCTACATTTCCAACTGCACCAACCAACGACTCGAGAATTTGGAATGCTGGTCGAGAACTTTCTTCAGCTAGTTGAATAAATCTGCAAAAGCAATTATGGATTGGTTTTCAAAAACGAAAAACATCAAACACTTTTTTTCAAACATAAACATCGTGCATACCTCTGCTCGGGATACGGAAACCCTCCCGGATTTCCGTAGCCACCATAGCCCTGTCCCATGTATCCTCCGTAGCCTCTGTGCCCATAATAGTCCATAGAAGAATATCCACCGTAGGGACTGTATCCCTGATATCCGGATGTTCCAGCGAAGCCGTACCGATTGCCAAACATGGTATCACCCCCACCACCGAGGAACTGTGGTCTAGGTGGTAAGGGTGGTGGATGGCTCGTCGGAATCATACCTGATGGTGTACTTATCATATTGGGATTGCCAAATATCCTTTCCTCGTTGAGTGTTGGGTTGCGGAAATTGGAAACCATGGTCACGGCTTTCCCAAGATCTGGGTTGTCTAAAAAGTCACACAAATCCCTCAATTTCCTACGATGTTTTGCTGCACAATTATTGAACCCCTATATTTTCACTTGAACTTTGTACGCTAGATACGCTTTGACAAATCACGACATTACCCAAGATTCATATAGGAGTAGTGTGCAAACAAACACAATAACTAACAACCTTGAACTTGGTTGTCATAGACTTTTCAAAATTACAAAATCATTACATTAATGAAAAAGGGAATTGAAAGAAGTGTAGAAAAAGCGCAAGGTGTATAAATATAGAAGGTGACTTTATGTCGCTTTAGAAGGGGTGCCATATTTGAGAAGAGTTATGTCAAAAGCCCAATCCTTTTCCGATACCCCCCTCAAAATCCATATGAATACCCCAGAAGTGTTATGTCAAGTCATGAAATGTCATTTTACACTGGACGACTTCACCTTCTAATTTATACACCTTGGAAAAAGCGTATAAAAAGAATTATTTATCGGAGGTATAGTTATTTATCAACAGTTCAACTTCACTTCTGAAGTTTAGTTAACTGTCAATATCTAACGTCAGCTGGAAAAAATGAATCCGCCTGGATAACTGTCATAAAGTTTGAATTAGTGATGGAAAAACTGAATCCCTGTGGGATTCGAATCTTTCGATTCAAATCCATTCTGAGATCCGGATCTTCGAATCCGAGTCCCAATCCATCATATCATGCGTGCCTACCAATTTTACCGATTTTTCATATGATGTGTTACTTTAACAATTGTACAATCAATGGTTGAATTGATCCAAAGGCTAAATCGAGCTTGTGAATGGTCCCCAGGACCATCTGGATCGCTATCACTATCCGCTCCCAGGGGGAGCTGTTTCATTTCAGTTCCGAAGAAACTACTCACCACTATGCGCACAATTTGAGAGAGAAAAGAGCATTGAAAATGCTCTCGCAACATCGCCAAATCTCTCTTTCGAAGAGAGAGATTGCGCATCGGGACCTTTCGAACTCTGTTTTCCTGGGATTGCAAACTTGTTGGTCTGCAAAAGACCTTTCGTTTGAGGGGTCTGTCGTAAAAATCGGTCAACAGAATCAAAAGTTATTGGCACATTGGCTGTTTTCGGCCATTTTCCCATACAAAATCATTTCGCAAAAACTAAGTAGTCTGGAAAATCTAACTATCGTTAAAGTTGTGTGTCTTGAGCAGACCTTTCATTTGAGGGGTCAATCGTGAAAACCGGTACAAAGAATCAAAAGTTATTAACAATTTGGCAATTTTTTGCCTAAATGACTATTCGAAGTATTGAGTACCTTGTTCCACCGGAACCGATAGATTTCCGAAGCTTTTCGAAAAATAAATATTCTCAAAAACTAGAAAATATAGAGTGATCTATTGTTACACAAAGTTGCGTGTCTTGAGCAGACCTTTCTTTTAAGGGGTCACATGTACAAATCGGTTCAGCAGTTGTAAAGTTATTAACAAATTTGTTATTTCAGCAGAAAATACGAACCAAGGTATCTAGGTACCTTCGTCCCATTCAAAAGTTTATTTCAAAAACCTCGTTTCTTCAAAGGTGGAATCTTTGTTGATACAAGATGTTTGTCTTTGCAAGACCTTTCATTTGAGGGGTCAATTGTTAAAATCGGTTCAAAAACTAGCAAGTTATGCGAGAATTTGCAATTATGGACAGTGCCACAAGGCGGAAACATTTTGTTGCGTGGCAATGACAAATTTCGAAATATTTCAGCTTTCTTCAACGAATTTTCAGTTTCCACGCACACACTCTCACCGAGTATGAAACTTTCCTCCACCGACTTTTTTTTCAAACAAATGCTTGCATTATTACACCGAAACGGTGTTTCCGGTATACATTTGTTGCTGTTTGATAGAACAACAATTTGTTGAAAAACGATTGCGTCACCGTGCCTTTTTAAGTTTAAAGTTAAAGTTAATTGGATCAATCCCGGTTGGTGTCCTTTTGCGTAGCACCTTCACGGAGGAGTGAGAGTTTACTTATTGTGTTTATTATTGTTTTTAGATAATGTCCCGAGAAAAAATTAAAAAGTTCACTATCCAGTCGGAGGCAGAGGGGATTCATACGGTAAGCAGTTTGCTTGTGGCAGCTCCCGAGGAGCAATCCCTGGGACCCGAGGTCCTTTTGCCCGTGATGATGGCAAGCGTGATGAGTTTGTGAAATTTCGTTCGTTCGTTTGTGAATGAAAGTACAGTGAGTCCACATAGTATCCCTGTAGAGGAAAATTTATTTTGCATGGAATTGACCTAATTTGCCGTACCGGTGGGTTGTATTCTGTTCCATTCTTCTTGCATTGCGTGTTTTAATTCATCCTTGTTAGAGATTGTCCGTTTACGAATAGAATCATCTCCGCAAATCGAGTTGTGAATCTTTCTTCAAGTACGAAATTCTTAGAGCCTTTTTTGCCATTGTCTTTCAAAATTTGAATGTAATGAAGTGCAACTGCCCCAATGCTGCTGCACTCATGCACCTCCACACCAAATCAGAACCATCACCATATTTCATCGCTGGAGCCAAGTTCTTTGTTTGCATTACAGTTTTACAATTTTTATATGGTTAAAGTTCGTGGCCGACTTTTTCGTTACTTATTGTCGAATGTTTTTGATCGATCAATTGTCGATTGAGCTTTAAAACGAGGTCTGGTCACAAGTTTTGCTATCTCATTGGTAGACTTGCATACATCATGCAATCGAACGATTCGTTTTTCTCTTCAAAGGTTGTCTCTAACGCCTTTCGATCTATGATGTGAACTAACTGGACATTCCGAGTTAACACATTAAGCGCTCCGTTCATTTTCACTACTTTCCGTTAAGTCGTTAATTCGTCATAGACCATCGACGGTAGATAGTGAGCAGTGCTTGCATGTTCAAACATTCCTTGTTTCCGTTTTCCAGAACAATGCAAAAAAGTGGTAAAATAATGCCTTTTTTTGTCAATTTTTTGTTCATGTCCCGACGCCTCCTTAACAAAAGTACTGTCGGTCCCATTGGGACCTGGTTTCCCAACAAAAACGGCTCTGTCGGTTCCGCTATTTCCCGTGGGCCGTGGTATACTAGATTTCATTCAAATTGAAATATGTCACATGTGCAATCTGCCATCAATTAGATTCAGAAAAGTCCAAAGGAAGGCGGTAAATTTAGATGAATACTTTTGTGCTAGTAAAATATCAACTTATTAGTTTTTAATTTGTTTTATTATTAAGTTTTTCTATTTTTTTATTTTTATCGAACACTTTTATTCGGCACTTTCCAACAAATACTCGTCTATGAAGAATATTAAAATTGCGAGAGTAGTCCAACTTATCTGCATTGAATAAATTGAATTGATGAAGATTGATGCACTAACTTGAATTTATGAGGAAATTGATTCTCTTGGAAAGGTATTGATGGTTTCGCATGCAATAAGGCTTTGAAAATCGCGCATTAAGGAAAATTGTAGTTTAATTTAAGTTTGATTTCTCATTGAAAATGGTGGTTTACATTAAGTTTAATTTGTTTTTCTTTTTTTATCAGGAACAGCATCAACAAACACAACAGCAGCAACAAAAGCAACAGAAGCAACTGCAATGACATCAATTGCATAAGCAGCAACTCGAACAACAACCGCAGACCTAGCGCAGTCCGCTCGCTGCGCTCGATGCGGGCGCGCCGCCGTTTCAAACTCATTTTTGCGGCCAAACTCATTGGTTCATGCTGCCCATCCTGTGTAGTATAATTTACAAGGTACCTTAATATATAACATTATATTAACCAGCATTAAATATCTACTGTATGATTATATTATTGTTATATTTTGCAATGAAAAGCATGCTGTGATTAATGACATTTTATAAATTTAAGTCAAAAGTTTTAACATTTTCTTTCTATCATCAAAGGACAGATTCTATATAATATTTAAATGGTTTCTTAGCCCGGTGTAATGTTAGAGATTTTACATTATCACAAATGACATAGAATGTATTAATTACAAATTCCTAATTGATAGAAAATTTGTGTTCGTCTCGCTTACGCACACGATTTTTTTCTGAAATAACTGAACTATAAGATGAATCATTAGCTGTTACTCCTACATTTGCAAAATCTGCGGGAAAACTCTGGATGAACACTGATCCTTGCAATAGCTCACATTCAACTGTTTGAGGCGTCTTGCTTGTAGCATTTATTTTCTGAAGCAGCGTGTTCCAAATTACGGCCATTAAAACAACCTCATATTTATTCATTTGATGGAGAAGCGTGTTTGTTTCATCTATTGTTATTGCTTTTTCATCTTTAGCGTTACAAATTTTAAGCAATGCATTTTTGATTTCTCCAAACCCGGGTTTTAAAGCTAAGACCGCGTCGACTCTAGTTGACCACCGACGAGACAAATCGTGGAAGTCGTTTGTAAGTACTAAACCGAGAAACGAATTAGTTAAATTCGTATACTAAAGAGTTTTTCTGTGGTAAATAAGGTTCTCCGTTTGTTTTTTTTTCATTTTTAACATTTTAGGGCCGATTTGCACCAACTAAAGTGTGAAAAACCTTTTTAAGTTTTATGGTGATGTCAGGTTCCTTATTCTGTATCGGATCAATAACCATATTTGGTCAATTTATAAAGGTTTTATCACAGCTTTTAATAAGAATGTTTACTCTTAAAATTATACTAAGTGATTCGGCATCTTTAGAACCATGATAAAACATAAAAATTACTTGGGTACATAATATTTTTAAATTCATTCTTTGGGTAGTATGAGGGAAAAATGGAATGAAAACCCCTCGAGATGAATAATTTAGTGAAATGAGCTATAAGCCTACGTTAGTGTTGTTAAAAACTTCTACACACTCATTAACACTTACTGACTATTAATCTGGATGTGGTAATGCTTCCTTAATTTTTTTCATAAATCTGTTAAGCCCCCGAGGTTGCTTCATCTTAAAATTTATCTTGTTAAATTTACGTTTTGACACTTTGCGGATTTCTGATGATGTTTTTTACTTTTCAGAAAATATGTCTCCACAAATTCCCAATGTACAGCAGAAGCGAGTGCCCACTTCGGCCGCACAAGGGGCTTCGCCTACTAAAAAGCAGCAGCTTCACTGCCTCACTAAAGAAGAACAGCAGTAGAAACAAATAAAAATGATAGAGAAACAACTTTCTGAAAAGGAGAAACAAATGGAAATACTGCAGCAGAAACTTTTGGAAGAGCAAAAGGCTCATCGGCTGACAAAACAAGAGCTGCTGCAACAAGTTGCTCAAAAACAACACCAAATTGAACAACTACTCCAAGAACGCAGCATCCAGTAGAAGGCTCATACGCTACTATGGCAGCAGATTCAGCAACAACAGCAGCAAATAGAAGAGCAAACCCAGCGACTGTTGCAAGCACACCAGGAGCAACAAGAGCAGGACCAACAACCGTTGCAGGCACAGCAGGTATGTTCTTCGTGGGTGTCATGATATCCACGGATTATTTCTCTATATATGATTATGTGGAGTTCGTTTGGTTGGAACCATTGCTTTATTAATCCAACTTAAAGCTACTTCAATATATAATCCATAAGTAATTATAGCCAGTGTTTAAAATGTGCTCCTTATAAGAAATCATAAGTCGTTCACAGCTAAAACAAACCGTTCTTTTTATGTGGAGCTTTTTGACCAGTAGCTATTTTTAGCTGAGAATATCTCCTTACTCTAGGTCCCACCGGGGAGTTAGAAGGTATTGTTAAATTATTTTTTGTTGATTGTTCAATTGTTTGAAATGCAATTGCACATACGTTTACAACTATTCCAAAGGATCTACAATCTTCCGCTAGGGAGGAGTTTGGAGACGCGATACTGAACTTTTCGGTCATAAGTTTATCGCATTTGACCCAGTCTATCTTTTATGTTAGGCCGAGAGTCATTAGTGTCGGATTGGTTGGATGGGAAGCCTTCGGCATTGCAATCTTAAATGACCTCCAAATTCGCTGCCGAATTGGTCTTGGAGACCTTCAATTGAGTGTCCAGGGCATACGGATATACCTAGGGCACTACCTGGAACCGTGGGTGATGTTGTTCTCGTATGTTCCCCGGTTTTGAGCATGGATAGTCTGAACTTATCACACAGGTCATGATGATTGAGACGTTTAAATCGCCTAAGATATAAAAGGGTGTTTGTAGTCTAGTACAAAGATTTTCGAGGTCGTTTTTGATCTTTGCAGTATCAAAGTTAGGTCTCGGAGAGATATATATTATGATTTATGAACGAGGAATTCAATTAAAAACAAAAGATAATAATCTTTATTTCTTACTTGACTACGTCCTATCTCAGGAGTTGCTTAAACTGAACTACTTATTCCCTAACTGGCCCTGGCAACCCGTGGTGCGCGTCCCGGTGGTTCCGCTGAGTCGGCGTCTTCTATCTGCGCGTGGTGCCTGCCGGTGGTACACGTGGCGTCTGATGGTGTCATATGGCATGTGTGCAGAGGCGGATTCAGTGTTCTAGAGGCCTCAAGCAGCTACAAGTTGAAGGCCCCACAAGCAAACATTGCATTCACCATTCAACATTATATTTCAACTACATTACAAACTAACATTTTCCTCAATATTATCCCATGTTTTAAATGCTAAAAGCCTTGTTTTCAAAATCATATTTCACGCCAAACCATATTTGCGAACTATCCAAGAGAATCATTTTTCACAAATAGTATTTTCTATTAACAAAATTGATGAATAATTTAATGTGTTACATTTTAATCTAATTAGTTATTGAGTCTTTTGAATACCGAATATTTTTATCAAAAAATTCGTAAAATAACAGCTTAGTGCAATGCAAAGTATTATAACTATGTTTGGGGCAGGGCATTACTTTTGCTAGCCCATGTGCATTATCTGCAAACTATTTTGAGGATTATCCTCTTTTGCAAAATGATCTTTACACTGTTCGCTTTTATATATGTTAGTTCATCAGTATTTTTTATCTTCTTCGACAGGGGAGGGTCCGGTCTCGGTTGGGATTCGAACCCACGCCGTCGAGGTGGTGAGCCTCGGCGCTCATGGGCCGATTTTCTAACCGGCGCTACCGCTCGGCTGTCGCGGACCCCCCGTATTTTTTATGTTAACTTTAAAAAACTCAAAAATGCGACGTTTGATCACCTTTTCGTAATCAAAGCCCAATTCATTCGCAAATTCATCACACATTTGATAAGACATGCAACTTTTTTTGAAAAATAATAAAATTATTTCAACATTAAAATTTAAGAAAAATAAGGTGGGTAAATGATGGGGCCCTCGATAACTCGGGGCCCTAAGCAGCTGCTTAGTTTGCTTACCCTATGATCCGCCTCTGCATGTGTGCCTCACGTAATTATATATTTAACGTGTTCTTCAAAGTTAAAATTCAACATTATTTCTCTCGATTTGAGGTGACGCACATTTATGTAAATCGTGCAGTGCTGTACGAAATTGTAAGGCTGGAACATATACTTCTTCTTTTTCTTCTGTTTTGCGCTTTCGGGGTATATCCTCTTACGTTGATTCGAACACTATGTTCACTTTCACGTATTCAGAGGCGTATCGACTCTGTCCGAACTCCTATATAGAGGTTCGTCCTTTGGGAGATATATAGTAGTAGTTAGTTGGTCTGTTTTGATGGTAGTAGAGTGACAGTAGTAGTTAGTTTGTCGGTTTTGGATTAGAAATAAGGTTGGTATGTGTTTCCATACATAATTTTTCTAGTGATAGGAAGGTGTTATATGTGAGGGGGCAACAGTATTATTTTCCAGAGTTTTTTACCCGGTAGAATGCTCAAGTGGTAACCTGGCGACACTCGTTTTTGCAGAAGCTGCATTTGAATGCTGGAGTTAATTGGTGAGATAATTTTCTTTGCATTTGGAGCATTTGGCAGATTTGGCTTGGTTTAGATTGTAGCTACACCTATTCTGCAACGAAAGGTATACAATGCAATCTAAAGGTATACAATGGGTGATATAAATACCGTTATGTGAATTGTTCGTATTAGGTGTCGTGTCAAACTTTTATCGATGAAAGAATAAATGAGACCCCTGCCTTCGTTTTCTTGTGCGATGATATACCTAAATTTATGCAATTGGTGATATATTAGTTCGGCAACGCAATCAACCTAGTGGTGCGGTATGAGGGGACCCCCCAACGGAGGGGGGCCCCTCCGTTTCAAACTCATTTTTGCGGCCAAACTCATTGGTTCATGCTGCCCATCCTGTGTAGTATAATTTACAAGGTACCTTAATATATAACATTATGTTAACCAGCATTAAATATCTACTGTATGATTATATTATTGTTATATTTTGCAATGAAAAGCATGCTGTGATTAATGACATTTTATAAATTTAAGTCAAAAGTTTTAACATTTTCTTTCTGTCATCAAAGGACAGATTCTATATAATATTTAAATGGTTTCTTAGCCCGGTGTAATGTTAGAGATTTTACATTATCACAAATGACATAGAATGTATTAATTACAAATTCCTAATTGATAGAAAATTTGTGTTTGTCTCGCTTACGCACACGATTTTTTTCTGAAATAACTGAACTATAAGATGAATCATTAGCTGTTACTCCTACATTTGCAAAATCTGCGGGAAAACTCTGGATGAACACTGATCCTTGCAATAGCTCACATTCAACTGTTTGAGGCGTCTTGCTTGTAGCATTTATTTTCTGAAGCAGCGTGTTCCAAATTACGGCCATTAAAACAACCTCATATTTATTCATTTGATGGAGAAGCGTGTTTGTTTCATCTATTGTTATTGCTTTTTCATCTTTAGCGTTACAAATTTTAAGCAATGCATTTTTGATTTCTCCAAACCCGGGTTTTAAAGCTAAGACCGCGTCGACTCTAGTTGACCACCGAGTCATTGAATGATTGTTTTCCTTTTTCATTTTTTTTTGTTACAATTTTCCAAGGATGGGTTGAAGAGGTAAAAATGCGTTTTAGCTGAAAAAATTGCACTGCTGCCTTATAATTTGTAGCTGTAAAATTAAAAATTGAATTTTATGAGTGATTTGCACATGGTATATTCCACTCATAGTACCTGCACTGTTCCGCTTAATGCTTGCGCGAAGGCTCAAGTATTTAGCAGACATATTGCAACGTCAAATGACTGTGCTCTACAGTTTGCAATATCCATAATTATTGTGTTTTTACTTCTTGTTTCCAGTTTTTTATAAGATCTTAGTACTTCTCTCCAATAATTGTGTTTCTTTCCTCTTTCATTTATTAACTTTGTGTCTTTAGTTTGGGTTACCGTTTTTTATCGAATATAGTGTGCATTTTTTCTCAAATAAAATCAAATACTATCTGCGCACTATATTCGGAAGTTACCCATTAGCAAGTAACCAAGATGAACTTCTCAATACTTTTGTTTTAGTTTAGGTGCGCACTATACTCGTCTGCGCACCATACTCGATAAAATACGGTATACTAAACCTTTAGTACAAGTTACAAATAGATGTGATGTGTTCTTTTGATCCATGGGTAATAATTAACACCTTTGGTAGTTTCCGAAAATAACAACCAAGTGCTTTCTTCTGATGCTCCGTTGGTTTTTTCGTCAAAAATGTTCTATATTGAACTTTCTGCAGTAAACGTCATCCCCATCTTTACAAAGAGGTTTTAGAACTCTCGATATTGCCATAATCTGCAGGTTTTTTTCATTACGTGGTCAATGAAAACATCGGAAAAGATTAGTTTTCATGTTGCAACAGTTTCCAAATCAAAATTTGAAATTGAAACAATTATTTCAGTTTTATGTTGGTTTTAAGACATGGTAGTTGTTTCTGGCTCCAGGATCTCCGGTGCTCCTAGAGACGGTTGAGGAGTCTGCATTTTCATTGTCAAACAAGTTCGAACCATTTTAATTCTTATAAATTGACCCAAACCATTTTCTTGAAAATGAATAAATTCTTCTTCTTTTTTAATTTTCAACGGTTTACTGCTCCACTTTCAACAATTAACCACTATAAAATTACGCAAAACAAGTCGCTTGTTTTGCGTAATTTTATAGTGGTTAATTAACTTGTATGTCGCTAATAATTACCAAACTGTACGTAGTAATATGGTAATTTCTAGTAAGAATTGCAAGAATTCTTCACTTCTATCGGTCGTTTGCACACACGATCTTGGTTAACTCTCAATTATGTAGTATGTTTAAAGGGGTTCTCTGACCGGCGAGGCCCCTAGCGGCCGCCAACTCCACCCATAGGATAATCTGCCACTGCGAATGATTTATTGTAGAAATTTGCGCACGATGCGCTCCCAGGTGGCACTTCCATCGACGTAGGAGCTAAGAGGTGAGTTGTCGCTTGTAGATTACTAACTTTATTTTTCGTTCGATACGCTTTTTTACAAAATATAAACCTGTAACTAGGTTACTTTCTTGTTTATCGGTGTTTGCCCGGGTAACTGCTTCGCTTCGTCGGCGGCTTTTTTCGATCCCTACTGACCGACCTACTGGCGCTGCGCCTCGTCTACGGCTTCGCTTCCTTCGACGACAATTATCATACTTAAAATTGTTCATGGCTTAACGCTTGGTTGACGGGCGCTTTCCGTTAAAAACAACGTTACGCCAAGCTACCCCGAGAGTGCACGGGCCCCGTCACCAAAATGTTAAGGCCTATAACTTGGCTTACGTTGTTTTTAACATTATAATATCGTTTGTGTCCCTCAGGTTAATGGACAATCGTCGGTAATTCAACATCGGCCGCATCTGTCCCACATGCGGTTCGTGGAGCTGGCGGCTCGTCTTTATCCGAAAACATTTTTAAGCTATCTGAAGATGTCGCCATCTGTGTTCGCCTTGCTGTGCAATCTTTGCGCGCCTTATATTCCACGAAAAACATCAGGTGGAATACAGTTATCCACACAGGAACAATACGCAGCTACTTTGCGTTATCTAATAACCGGGCGAACGGTACCGGACTTGGTGACAAACGGCCCTTATGAACAAATTTCTGCGCGTAAGTGCTAATTTCGAGTCTGTTGTATTGCATGCCAAATTTATTAAGGTACACATTTTTCAGTTCCCCCAAACCCAACATGAATGGGACACAATTGCAGCGAAGTTTCCCAACATGAATGGGACACAATTACAGCGAAGTTTGAAGAAAAGTGGGACATTCCATGCTGCGTGGGAGCCATTGATGGAATACACGTACCAGTGGCTGCCCGGAAAGGAAAAGAGAAGATGCTGGAGAATTATAAACATTTTCGTAGTATTGTTTGGCTGGCATTAGTGAATGCAGACTGTGAAGTTGTGTTTTCAAATGTCGGTGCTCCAGGTCGGATGGCGGACGGTCGGGTCTATCGATCCAGTAGTTTTTAAACTGCTGTGAAACGAATGCCACCTGTAAACGTGCCAGGACCAGAGGGAATTTCTGAGTATGTTCTTGTTGGAGACAAAGCATTCCAAGGATCAGAACAAATGCTGGTCCCATTTAAAGTTGAGGACACACCAGAACGGCGTATGTTTAACAAGAGGTTTTCTCGGGCGCGGCAAGTGCTGGAGCGTACGTTCGGCCAAATCACCAACCGATTCCGAATTATAAAAATGAGCAACAAAAATTTAACAGCAGAAAAAAAATTCCCATTGTAACAACTTGTGTTGTTTTACATAACTTTTTGATTGCGGCCGGAAAATGCAATTTCCGCGCAGACCGGTTAACAGAATTTATCCATAATATTTCAACTCTAGAAGACGTTAATTTTCCCGCCCTCCCCTGGTGTCTTTACTTCCATCAGTTGATGAACATTCGCTGCTCTGGTGTCTTTCTTCCTTTAATCAGTTGCCAATATTTCTGTAAGAGTGTCTTTTCTTGCAAAAAACATATTGAGATATTCAGTCCTGGCACGTTCAATAGTATTCGTGGCTACAGTGGTGACTGTCTGTTAGATGACCTGTTGATGTATCCTTTGAGAATATGGCTTCTTTATGTCTGCATAATTTAATGCCCCAAACAACACTATGAAATGTTTATAGTTGAGCCCATCTTCGAAGCGTCCCACGGCTGAAACACGGTTGGTACTCCTTCCTCGTGCAATCCTATACTATATTTTACAATTGCATTAACTCAGTATCTATTTCAGCCTAGCCAGGAGACACTACATAAGATGACTTCGTAGGGACGTTTGCAGTACCAGCCAGCCAGCCAGCCAACGTCCGTGTGTCATTATAGGGCAGCGATCAGCATACATTTCTTAAAAAGGGCCAGATGATTAATAGAAAACCGAAACTACGGGCCGGATACCTTAAACAATGACTTACACAAATGGTAAGATAAAATATTTGAATTTTTATCATTAAACAATTTTTAAACATTTTAATTCTTATTTTCGTTGTATTTTGATGGTTTTTTCAACATACAACAGGAACACCTCGTTGAACAATATCTTCATTTTTGGGAAGAAAACAAACCTGACATCGTGGACAAATCTTATAAAAAATGGGTTGAAGTTTTTGTATGAAACACTAAAATTTTATTACGGGCCGGATAAAATTGGTTGGTGGGCCGGACTTTGCCGACCCCTGTTATAGGGCATAGTAAGTCAGGGATGCGGCACAAGATAAAGTGTAGATGTGATTATGGCTACTTAAGCAGGGATAGTGTACCATGTATTTCGTTAGGGTTAGGTTAGTTAGGACTCGTTTCAAACAAATAACTGATAGGGTAGAGTTTGTCAGAGTACCATGTATTTCGTTAGGGTTAGGTTAGTTAGGACTCGTTTCAATCAAATTACTGATAGGGCATAGTTAGCCAGGGATGCGACACAAGATGAAGTGTAGGAGATGCGTGATTATGGTTACTTAGGCAGGGATAAGGCTTGGTTCATTTAGAAATGGGGCACTTTGTATTGCGTGTATCTTTTATACCATTAATCCAATTGAAAAACTTTGTTTGAATGAATCGTAGGTTTTGATTTAATATATTTAAAAAAAAATATTTAAAAAAATACGTTCTGGTTTTACGAATAAATTCTCGTACTTTTTTGTTGAAACCGCCCATCAACCAGCGCACAACAGTTTTAGTCACTGTTTTGGCCAGTAAATTAAACCAATTCTTTATTTGTATTATGTCCTTAGTTACTTCTCCCTTCTTCTTTAATTTTTGTTTCATTATTGCCCAATATCGCTTTATTGGGCGAATCTGGAGGCAATTCGGTTGATTTAGCGTTTTTGATAAGAATTTCTCATCATTAACGTTGTACCATTGTAGCACGTCCTTGCTATAATGGCAGCTTGCTAGATCATGCCAAAACATGACTGGACCATCAAGAGACCTAAGAAATGGAAAAACTCGTTTCTTAAGGCCCTCCTTCTTATACAAGTCCGAATTCATATTCTTATTCGTCATAAACACGGCGGTCTTTTTGCCACATGAGCAGATTCCTTGCCAAATCATAATTTTTTTGTCAAATCAACTAATGTATGTACTTTTGTCACCAAAGGGTGTAAAAATTGTCCATTTTTGTCTACGGGGGGCTCCGCTATCATTCAAACAAACTGCCCCATTTCTAAATGAACCAAGCCTTAGTGTACCATGTATTTCGTTAGGGATAGGTTAGTTAGGAGATTCGATCATTTTCAAGCTGTTTTTATTACTTTCAAGAGTTTCACATACTAGGTGATACTATTTGGGTATACCACCATTTTTTCCTTGGTAAGGTGGATAAAACATACGGAGATAGGCATAGTAAAAGAGTACCACCACCTCCTTTTCATGGTTAGGGACAGGCGACTCAAAATTATGATTAGGGTATATTTCGCCAAGGTTAGTATCAGGATCTATTAAGACAACTATCTTCAACAGAATCACCAGTAGCTGTTGCGTGGCTAATAGCTTAGTTGGGACAGGTTACATGCGAGGTTGGTGGTGTAAGAGACAGCTTTTTGTCGAGTTTTTTAGGGAGTAGTTAGGGATGCTCTTTTGGGCCCTTCGAGTCTGTTCTTAGGAACCGCCCGCCTTTTTGGGCGCCCACGGAGTGCGTAAAATGCATTTTTCTTGGCTTTAACAAAAAAAATCAAATTAGCTGTCGTAGAGTACACGCTACAATCGTGTTTGCTAACTAGTTCGGGTACCGGGAAAAAAAACAAACTATCCTAACACCATGTTCATGATTGAATTGTACCCAAAATAGATGGATCCTCTTGCCCCTAAAAGTTTACCAGTTACTGCCGCATGCTACCCGCGAAGTCCTTCCCGCCTACACGCTCCTCATAGTCGTACTCTGTTTTTCAACTGCCATCGCTGCCATGCCGGTAAGTATGATACAGAAACTAGAAACAGAGCAGAAATATCCTCTTACACTCCGGAAAGTGGTGCCTCGTTAACCTTGGGGGACTCGGCGATTTACCTTTCGAGGTGATTGCTCGGGGCCGTTGTATGGAAGGAACGAGATCAGGTCCCGTAAGTAGCACTGGTGGGTTTCACCACCGTGGTGCGAAAATATCTGCCCTACTCCGGAGAGTGGTCTCCTTTTGCTAGTTATGAAATCTAAGATGTACCTCCTTGTGCAATCGATGGCGACCGTTGTATGAATGGAGCAGAGTTGGATACGATTGTTCTGGAGAGTAATGCCCCAATGCCCCCTCTCGTGTGGTGATTTATATTTAATATCGTAAGCAAAGACAATTAACAGACAGGTCGGGTCAAAGCTGTTTTTTACTCCGCCATTGTTGTGACAGTTGGTTAAAAAAGTGTTTACAAAAATTTCCAGCATACTTATGGGAGATCTCCGGTAAAATCTTCGCGAAATAGGTAGTTGGTAATTCTAGATCACAGTATCCATGGTCCTGCGGATAGAAACTGCTCTTCTGTGTGAAATCATGTGATATAGATCCTTTTGCTCGCTGTGATTGCCGAAATGAAGTGTGTTGGTCTGCCTTATACCCAGTCTTCCTCCAGAACATATTTCGAACGCCTCAACTCTTTGTTCTGTTGATGGAACATACCAAATTTGCAGTTTTACCCCACTTTCTTCGCTGTTCGTGAGAAGTAACCAAAATTTTAACCAACTGTCAACAATTTTCCCACGGTTTTCGGCTCGTTACATGGTATGCTGCGACCTGTCTGTTAATTGTCTTTGATCGTAAGATACTTTCGTCCCTCTCAAACCAATGTAGGGGTAAGCGGTGGGACTTATCATCATCATCATCATCGTCATGTAAACAAATCAATGTCGGTCTGGAAATTGTTTATCCTAATCTGAATCCCCAGAATCCGATTCAGAATTCGGTAAAAATGGTCTGGTCCTGATGAAATGGGTTTGGTTGGGTAAAACAACTCGGATAATGGACATTCTACTGTATTTCTTTGTAAAAAAATAGGTTCCAGGAATTTTTTTACAGCCAAACTTGCAAATCGCGCAAAAACTCAATCTATGTCCATTGGACATTCTACCCAGCGAACGATTTGAGTAAACTTAAATCAATTATATTGTCTCTAGATCGACTCGTTATGTGACTAATTCGACTCAAATCGTTGTGAGTCGATTCAAACAGTTTAGGATCAAGTCAGAATCGCAACAAATCGAGTCCCAAACCAATCAAATCTGATTCGAATCCTAATCGAATCAAATCTTTAGAATCTGTCAGATGGGGTTCGAATCTTTGGAATCCGTCAAATGGGATTCGAATCTTTAGAATCCGTCTAGGGATCGAATCTTCGAATCTTCCGAGTCCCGATTCTGCCAACACTAGTTTGAATCACTTAACTCTAGACGACCGACCAAGTACAAAACGAAGCCGGCGGCAAACACATTGTTGCGGTTTGTTGCTAGGTTCCTTTCTCGATGTTTTAGCACGGTAAGTAGAGAAAATCCGCATTACACGTTGGAGCAGAGTGTTCATGAAGATGGTCTCACGTGCTATTGTTTCGTTTTGCTATCTCGTAGCACCATTCCCGCAAAGATGCCTTCGTCTCCCAAGCGCAGGAAAGAACGCGAACGGCCCAGGCGCCGGAAGCGCTCTCGGGACCGTAGTGAAAGAGACCGTTCCGTAGGTCGGTAAGTAAACACATCCATCGCGGAAATAGCCTCACAGCATCGTTCCATGCGCCTGCGTATGCACCACCGTGAAGCAACCCTTTCGTAAAACGCCGCTGCACAGGGAAGGCCTATAACAATGACCACCCTCCGTTACCGATCCAATGGTCATCTGCCACTTTCTTTTGATGTCGGGGATGGAGGCAGTCTTTTCGCTATGCAATGATGATTTTTTTCCAATTATCGTTCTTCGTAGGGGATGATACGGCATTACATCATCTCGACCCCTTCATAATTATCCTTCTATTCCCACCGTACGATTGTCGTTCTGGCCGCTAGCTAACGCTCACCTGTTTGTATCGTCCCAAGCGTGCGGAACAGTTTCATAATGAGTGTTTGAAATCGTGATGCTAAAGTGTTCGCAAACGTCTTCCTTATTTTCTTCTTTGCAGCGACCGAAAACGTTCATCCGAGCGGGAAAGGGATCGTGATCGTGACCGCGATCGTAGCAGAAGAAAGTCTAGATCCAGATCAAGATCGCGTTCGAGATCGAGGTGAAAATTAGAAGTGTAGTGTATGAGTTGCATATATCTGAGTAGGTTGCAAAGCAAATCTAACAGGTGGTGTTTGTCCAATCCTGTATTCAATTCGTGTTTGCAACCCCACTAGTGTACATTTATCGCACAAAGTGTAATAACAATGGTTCTGTTTCCATTTTTCGTAACGTTTTTCCCCCGCAGGTCGTACGAGCGCAATCTAGACAAACCGATGCCATCGACATCGTCACGGCGTGCGGCACAATTGAAACCGATGGTACCGGAGTCCGAGCTTGAAGGTAAAACACCCGAAGAGCAGGAGATGCTGAAAACCATGGGCTTCTGTGGATTCGACTCGACCAAAGGCAAAAAGGTGGAAGGGAACGATGTCGGCGAGGTTCACGTCATATTGAAGCGCAAGTATCGCCAGTACATGAACCGTAAGGGTGGTTTCAATCGACCATTGGACTTCGTTGCGTAACCATGGGGCGGTTATCCTTGCTACTCCGGATGCTAAGCGACAACAGGAAGTCATCAAAAGTGTGCCCGGTGCGCGAGCGGATGAATACTACACTGCCACGTTATAACCCTACATATCAGGGTCGAGAAGTGCTAAACATTTGCAGCTTAGCTTATCCTCTCAGGGGTAACCACTGTGTAGGGAAAAAGGCCCACCACCGACTCTACCCTATTGGTGGGGGTGGTGTTTTTTTTTTCGTTCCATTTCTGTTTCCCAATCGTACAACCTCATCATGTTTTAACAATCGCATCTAATTTGCCATCTTGCTAGGGAACTAGCGCACATTCATATTTTTCATCCTTCATATAGTAAGCGCTCTTCTTCTGTCTCATTCTTATTTCACACTTTACGTTCGTATCCACAATGATGGTATATTTAAATGTTCAACCTCACCGACATTCCTTTTCCCACTGCAAACAGCCTTGCGTGCCTGCCTACCTGCCTGCGACATATCGCGACGGTTTTGGGCACGTGTCACCACAACCATAGCCATACAATAGTCATGCAACCGATCACCTCACCACATAAACACAAACTGCAACACGGGTTCCATATTACAACAATAGTTATTTTTCATATACACCATATACAAAATTTACCACACACAACCACCACACAATGCAATAGCCAAAACACTACGCACGACGGGTCCAGGCCGTTGGGAGCGCTGCACGGCCAACCGTCTGCCCGCGCACCGTACTGCTCTACGCCGACGGTGCGCCATACAGATGTACGGCAGCAACTTGCAACGCGCTCAACCGGTATGCCGGTTCCATCATACCGAAAGTTCCACAGCTATCTCGAAAATGCATTCGGGAGTCCGCCAACGGTTCGATTCGCATCTACCGCTTTTGTCCTGTTAAGTTTCTCCCGTACATCGCCCTCACGTGCCTCACTCACCACGTGGTCGTGTACTGCTCCCATCTGTGCGGGCCGGTGCGTAGTGTCCAATATATACCTCAACCACGCAGTAAAGTAACACATTAACAGAAACACTCCAAAATGAAATACCATACAAGAACAATAGATACAATATCAACAAATTTAAATATACCTCATATTTTTAGCGACTTAAGCATTATACATAGAATTACTGTGCTGTATCCATCCTCCAGACAGCTTATCGTATGAAAGCGTTTCACCTGTTTCCGTTTCTCTGTAACGTATTATCACCGTTTCTCTGTTCTTGAATTAAATAAGAAATTAGACACAACTGTAATATGTTCGAACTCAAGCGAATGATGTGTTAAGAAGAAATAAATAAAAAAAGTTTTGTTGTTTTTTTACATGCACAGTTTTGGGCCTTGTGTTTTGAAGGTGAACAATGAAAGAAATCAATGTTGATTTATACGTAAAACACTTCGGAAGGGTTAGGAAACACATCTCTTTAAAAGGTGAGCTATTTACATTTTATCATTTAATAATTTGTGAGTAGAAAACTTAATTGAGTAATTTCAATAACAAAATAAACATTTGTTTTTTTTCTTTTTGCTAATTTTTTCCCTTACCTGCTTAGTTTGTTGAGTTAATAAAGAAGCGAGAACCAGGTTATTGTTTTAACCTCCTGTCTATCATAGTGAGGAAACCTTACTACAATTATATGTAATGCGTTCAGATGCTTACCAAATGATTATAAGTGAAACATTTTTTTAAATAAATAAACGTACTCATTGTACCATAATGTGAAAAGCAATGTGAACATGATACAATAGATGTTAAATTATTCATAATAAAAATGCGATCTGACCTACCTAAACATATTTGTAAGTTGTACAATTCCACCTAGGAGAAAAGAAGAATAAGGTCCAATAACCGCAATAGGACGAATTGAATTTAACCGATGAATAAGAAACGTAATTTTGATTGGTTAAGAAATGGCAACGGAAGCTTTAGAACGAAAATGGACGTATCTACTAGTACCGTCCTTCGTGTTCGGATATCCATGATTGTTTGCTTCCTTCTGCACGCTGCTTTTTCTTCACATACTGTAGACAAACAGGTTTTCAATTTATTGTAAAAAGGAGTATTTGCGCATTGTCAATAACATAGTTTCGTCGCTTGTGGTTTTTGTTAATACCAGAACACCCTAGATTCCCTTTAATATTATTTTCATCCTTCTAGTTAGGGTCTTGGTTCGTGTGTCCCAAGGGAAAAGAGATTGTATATGTATATATATATATTTGTTTTGTTTATATGGATGTTATGTATTTAAATATTTTCTTGGCTTCCGCGCGCGGCTTTTATCTACGACACTTTCGTGTTTTTCTTCTTCTCTTGAACATGCATATTTAAATGTGTAGATTTCCATGCGCTTAGGGGCCACCTTCAACTGCCGCTTCCCACAGCTAAGAAGAGGATGGCGAGTGTGCGAGGTGGGGTTCACACGTACGCACAGATTCGCGAAAGAGATACAGATAACGTATCGAATGATAACAAGGGGGAGTAGTAATAATGCTCAATTTGTTCTATTTCTTTGTGCGCTATACTTCTGTGTGGCCATCCAGCCGGACATCCATTGCAAACCTGTTCATGCCTGCGCATAAACCGCATGCCAAACCATTTGCGCTGACCCCCGCCATCGCGTTCAATCTGCAAAACTGGTCTTGCGAACCGATTACAACCTACAACCAGAACCTCAGATCTGGTTGTGCCGCCCCGCTGTGGGCGAGAAATAAATGCAGGACTGGAACATTTGCGGTAGTAGTTTGACCGATACGGACAGGTTGTTTTTAATACGTTGCTATTCCAAGTCCCAGCACGGCACTCCAGAGAATGCACCGCCCGGTACAGTGCGCTTGCAACAGTCACCGAATCTGGCTAATACTTCCCCTAAAGTTGAGAGAACGTTTCTTATTCGCATAAGCTAGAGAACTCGCATAACTCTGCTGCTTGGCTCGATGCTTTAGAAAGTAAAATATAAAAACAAGCAACAAGCGGTTTCTGGAGCTGCCTTCGAGATGAGTCATTATTAAAACGATAAACGATGTACCACAGTAGTACTATAGTCTTCAATTATTTAGGCTTACTTACGCAAAAAGGGTGGAGAGTATATCGGGGGATTTTTTTTCAACAATTGCTATAGCTTCCCTTCTCCACATCATACCTCCTTCTTCCAACTACATACGCTCTCTATCTCTATATGCAAATACTTTTCTATTACCTTCTCTAATGGCTCACATATCTCGTCCTTCCCTTCAACTCTAACCAATTTGTTTGCAACGGTTAATTCGTACTCTTTTTGTTTACATTTTGATCATCGTTTCACTAGAATACCATTTTAATCGCTTACTTGGATAAAATGGATCTGTCACCTATGCGTTTGTGTTTATTCTGATTATATCCTTCGCCGCGTTGGGATGAGATTGGAATGGTGTCCACTATGTTCGACGTTCGAATTGAAGCGCATTTTTCACTATTCCACTAAAGCTAACTTAAAATACGATACAGGCGCCCACACTTCGGTAAGGGTAAATGTTGTTTATGCATTGTGGTTTAAAATAAAACAGAAGCTCTCCCTCTTTGTCATTAGCTTAGACCCCTAAGTTGAGTTTCATGGTATTGTAGAATTTCTTAACATAAACATAATCTTTGGTGTTTCTTAATCGTACCTGTTCACTGCGGTTTTTGTGCTTTGTTGTGTTACGCAGCTTTAAGAATTACGAGGGTTCTAGAATGTTCGTGTAAAGAAATTTTAAAACAAAAACAGAAATACTGGTACAATAAACTTTGCGGGTAGATATTCTTTCTTGTCTAGGGAAGCTCCCAGGGGCACACGAACAAATACTGGCAACCATCATGGCATTTTGTGGAATGTAAAAATTAAAAATAAAAATCTTTTCCTTTTCGTGCTCAAAAAAGAGTAAAAGAAAGTCAATAAACTATAAAAGACAATACTTAAAATCTGTACACTCGCAAGTGAAACAGGAAAAGGTTGAGTCGATTGGCAATACTATTGGGTTTAGATAGATCAGTGTTTTACCAACATCGCACAACCGTGCATAAGAGATTCCTGCGTAGAGGGTCAAAGGGTTTGTGGTTGGCGCTTTTCCAAAAGCACATGTGGTTTTTCGAGTGGGCCATACCGGGCGAGACGTGCGCTGTAGCCAGCGGGGGTAAGTTTGGTAAGATTAGAGTCGCTGAGATTTTTATGCCTGTTTGTCATTCATGAACATGTATGTGGGTGTGCGGGGGTGTGTGTGTGTCTGTGTGTCGATGTATGCGTGGAGTTTCGATATAATTTGGCTACTTTTTTGATTTCTTCAACATCAAAGGTAGTCCGGTTTTGGTCTTGTGCTTCGACACCAGTATGGTGGCCGTTTTGCTGGTTTGCTGAGTTGCGGCCACCCCACCCTCGTCCTCACATGCCGCAGACGTTTCCGATGCCACCGGAAGATGACGGTGATCGTCAACGAGCCGCGGCATGTTGTAGAGGGTTCCGGTTGTCTTAATCAGCGCCCCTTGTTGTGTAGCGACGGCAGGGTTACTTATTTTAGTGCTAATTAAAACGATGGTCGAACCTGACCGAACTCCAACGGGTGCCGCCTTTGCTCTTTCGTTAGCCATTTGCTTGTTGGCTGGTGCCGATTGTTTAGTTGACACATCGATTCCTTCCTGTTTGGCTGGTGGTATCTTATGTTGTTGGGTAGGGTAGTTGAAAATACTGCTGGTAGCTGCTATTTCTGAAACTGGCGATGTAATCAGCCGTGTAATACCACCACTGTCGAGCATGGTCTTTGTGGGCATGGCATAGGATGTTGGTTTATCCTCGACCGTACTGGCTTTTCCCCCGGTGGCGGTGGCGCTGGCGGTGGTGGTGGTTGTTGCTGTTGGCACTTTCGTATCTCAAGTAGATTTATGCTGTGCGTGAATAAGCTTCTCCATTTCTTTGTGAATGCCACTAAGTTCAGCTATCTGAGCATTGAACTGATTACACAATGTATTCATCTGCTTCAGCTGCAAAAACACACGCATAGATGTAAGCATTTGGAAATAAAGACACTATCGAATCGAAACGATCGATGGCGAACGCATTACTCACCATTGGATCGTTTTGCTTATCCTTCAGCGATTTATTTGCGGCCTTCAACTCCACCTCTTGGTTCATCAGTTCGGCTTCGAGTCCCTCGATGCGCGTTTTCAGCGAAACGATCTCGCGCCGCAGTTCCTCCGTGATCTCGCTGCTGGCACCAGCAGCCGCAGCGGCATTGCCCGGGGGAGCACCCTTACCAGCCTCTAGATCCTGATAACGTAGTTTTAATCGTTGATTTTCCTCCTTGTACGAGTGTAGCTGGCGTTTCCATTCGTCGACATTTGCCGTTGACTCCTTGAGAAGAGAGAAGTAAGATGAGAATGTTAGAAAGAGCCTGCTCGTACATTACTAACTAGTATGTATTTGTACCTGCAAAGCACTGGTGAGTCGTAGATTGTTGCTCTTCAAAGTGGCTAACTCTATTTCCCATTTTTTAGCGTTAGCAGAACTGCGAAAAAAATAGATGCGTCTCATTAAGGTAAACTTCTGGTGCGCAGAATGGAGAACTTTTACTTGCTTTACGAAAGTATACAAAATAATGTGTACAAGTGATGAATATTCGTGATTGAAACAAGAAAATAATGCGAATTTTTTACATAAAAATGTGGGAAATCCCTCCAATCTTGGATTGCTTTCAATGATTCACATTTTTTTTTTTTTTGTTTACGTTCAAGCTATGAATTGTACAAGGGAACACAACGGGAAATTGACGTATTTCTACAGAAATATAACACATCCGGGCATTTGGTGGTAATAATATAAAAGTAATGTAAAGTAATTTATCCTATCACGAAATGAGCAATTCAAAGCATTCGATGGAGGAACACTGCCATACGTAAGGTACTACTCTTGTTCGCCCTTCTCGTCTTCCTAAAGAATCCTGCTTACCTTTGTGCCAGGGCCAGCTTTAATCTTTCATTTTCGTATTTCAGTTGTTGCTCCGATGACGAAGTGACCGTACCATCGCTAGACGACGAGTTATTAATTGACAGCTGCTTTAGTTCGTTATTTAGGTTGTTGGCATTTGTTTCACTGATGTTGTGCGATGGACTGTCGGTTTTGCAACTCTGTCAATCGAGAAAGAAATATATTTTTTATGTTCACCATTCGATGTTCCCCTGGCCCGAGACTTACCGTCGTGGTGTTGTTTGCCGGTGCAAGCGGTGGTTCCAAATTTCCAGTTTCAAAAATATCCCCACTGTTGACCGACGCACGTGCCGTTATCGGCGATGCGTTAGCCGAAGCAGCAGCCGAGTTACCGTTGGCAGACGCCTTGTTAAGGGCATCTTTGGTGGCTTCTTTAACCTCTTGAAATTTAACTATAAACTGTTGAAATGAAGGTTAATCGTTTGGTAGATTCTATTTCAAGTTTTCTTTTTCATCTTTGTTCGAATCACTTACCTTACCAAGCTCAGCTTCCGATGCAAAACCAAGCCCGTACACTGTATTGGCACGCACATCGCTCCATTGGCCAAACTTTTGAGAAGTTTGGGTGAATGTCATATTCGGGGTAATTGTCGAATTAATAACAGCCTGTGGCGAAATAAAGTAGCAGCAGTTTAAGTACACTTTCCGATTATTTCAAAGACAGCTTCAGTGTGGGTTGTTTTGATGGTAAAATATTTTGTTGTTGAATCGATTAGTTGACTCTTACAGACCTTGCTTCCTTCCACACTGATGATACGATACAGGTTACGGGAGGAATCATAGAAGAAACTAACGGCAATCGCCTTCGAGCTTGCAGTTATCCAGGTCCGCTTGGTCTTGGGATCTATGTGGAACACATGAGCGTTGCAAGTGAAAATTGGTTGCTCCCTGCAGCATCCGGATGAAGGCGAGAAACACGGAAAGCATCATTAACCAATTGTACACTACACCGCTCCCAAACCCTCCCACAATGTCTTTTCACTTCCAACAGCACGAACTTGTGGGTGGTGTAAAAGTTCTTCCAACCCAGATCGAGCTGCTCAGTTAAACATCTTTTCTGCTCTGCTGAGGCAGGTTTCATGAATTAAAGTGAGCCTTACACTTACCCCATTTTGCACAGCGAGTTTCTATAGGACTTTTAACATGAAGAGAACTATTTTACAACACTCTGAAGGCAACGCCGTCGATATAGAAAAGCAGCTTTTCGACTTCTTTCGCTGTCAAACGGGCGACATGCCCTAAGGTCTATGAAAGGGAGGCCAGGTATGTACACGGCTATTTTGTGCACCACCATCAATTTGACAGCAATGATAATAAACCATTCGTAAAGGAACTGTTCATTGAATTCTATCCGTAAGCCCCCTTTTATTTATTTGAATCGAAAACTGTGCAAATCCTTTTCCTTAACAAGCGCGTTTTCGAATTTGAAATGAATTAATTGAATGATTATGAATAAACCGTGCTCTTGCATAAACTTTGGTATATACTATTGGTATTGTAACAGTGTGTGTGACCAAACAAGATACACACTAGTGTTGGCAGAATCGAGATTCGGAAGATTCGAAGATTCGATCCCTAGACGGATTCTAAAGATTCGAATCCCATCTGTCACCGTCCGTCCACACGGCGCTGCGACAATTCTGCGACCGGGGTTTCTGCGACCGATTTGTGCTCACCGGAAGTGTCAAAGTAATCAAAAGTAGCCCAAGTCGGCCATCTTGCATGTCAAAAGTGTCGCAGAAACTCCCGCCGGCACTGGGTCGCAGCGTTGGACAATCTGGCCAACGTTTTTGTCGCAACTTTCTGCGACATTACAAAAAGACCGTTATTCGTATGTAAAAATGGTCATTTTCGTGGTTTGCTCGACGAGAAGGAGTTTTGATATAGTAAATAAATATACTGGCGTGCTAATTCATGTTTTTAATGCGTTTTTTAAATTTAACTATTGTGTTAAAATGAAAGAATGTAAATAATAATTTTAATGTAAATGCATATAGCATATTTTTATTGTACAGAGTGTGTTGTGAAGACCATCAACCATCAAAAAACCTCAATCGTTTCATCAGTAAATGACTCAAAACAAAATAGCACAACACTGTTTGTTTTGTTTTTGTTTTGCACTCCACCCTACCAGCACAACCAACGTTTAAGTCGATAGAAGTGCTTTTGATCATCGACTTGTGCATCGTTTTTATTACGTCTGTTTTTATGTTATTTGTGAACAAAAACATAAACTCCAGAATAAAACTCTTTCTAGTCGAGCTAAAAAGGATACGGATAACGGACATATCAAAAAGTTTGAACAATACTTAAGCGCTTCCAAAACTACGCTTTTAACGTTTACTTGTTTTTACATTGATGTTTTTGACTTTCTAAAATGCTTACCCATGTAATGATTCCCCAAAATATGTTATAGGGCGCATTTACATTGAAGTTATTATTGACGTTCATACATTTTAATTCAAAACATGAATTAATACGTCAGTATATTTATTTACTATATTAAAACTTCTTCTCGTTGAACAAACCGGCGTTACTTGTTTTTACTTTAATGCTGTTGACTTTCTAGAATAATAAAAATATGCTATATGCATTTACATTAAAATTATTATTTACATTCTTTCATTTTAACACAATAGTTAAATAAAAAAACGCATTAAAAACATGAATTAGCACGCCAGTATATTTATTTACTATATCAAAACTCCTTCTCGTCGAGCAAACCACGACAATGACCATTTTTACATACGAATAACGGTCTTTTTGTAATGTCGCAGAAAGTTGCGACAAAAACGTTGGCCAGATTGTCCAACGCTGCGACCCAGTGCCGGCGGGAGTTTCTGCGACACTTTTGACATGCAAGATGGCCGACTTGGGCTACTTTTGATTACTTTGACACTTCCGGTGAGCACAAATCGGTCGCAGAAACCCCGGTCGCAGAATTGTCGCAGCGCCGTGTGGACGGACGGTCAGATTCTAAACACGCTTTCCAGACTGCACCGTCGCGTAACGCGACGTCGCCTGACAGGCGCTGAATTCCATACTCGGGGCCACACTACAGCGCGACGTCCCGTTTCAAAAGTAGCCCAGTTTCGGCAGAATAATCGCGCAAGCCAAGCGTGACAGAGGTAGGGGAGTATGTGGAAATATGTATCACATTGGGGCGCAAACTCGGCTAAAATTTTTTGTTGAACTTTGAGGTAGTAATGCATGATATTTGTTTAACTACGTATTTTATGCACCCTGAGTGAGTTTGGCGCTTCTACATTTGAAATTCACTGAGAAAACCATCTAAAACAAATCGATGATATTTTGCCCCGTCGTAGGAGGTATATATTTCTCCGTTATCTCCTACTTGTTGAAGAGCAGTTTGTTTACGTTTCGGCTCCCGAAAAAACTTGGTAAAAATATTAATTAAAACTGAGTTCCATAACTGAATTACATTTGTGAAGCCTAAAAATAAGTAGCACAATGAAAAATCCGATGTTTCGTGGATAATATTGCTCGTTTTGTGTTTTGGCTTGTATACGTTTTGTCTAGCTGTCGGTTTGTTTACGTTTCGAATTGACATTTGAAAAGAGCTAGCGCGTCGTCGCATTTTTCGCTGTTTCTACACTAGGCATCGTCTAGCGCGATTTGTGCGACATTTTTTTTATATGGAGCTGCTGTAGTGTGGACCCCGAGTGACACGGGGATTTTAATTGATATTTTATCCATAAATTTTTCGGGTGCCGAAACGTAAACAAACTGCTCTTCAACAAGTAGGAGAAGATGGAGAAATATATACCTTCTACGGTGGGCAAAATATCGTCGTTGTCTGTTTAAGTTTGTTTTCTCAGTGAATTTCAAATGTAGAAGCGCCAAACTCACTCAGGGTGCATAAAATACGTAGCTAAACAAATATCATGCATTACTACCTCAAAGTTCAACAAAAAAATTTAGCCGAGTTTGCGCCCCAATGTGATACATATTTCCACATACTCCCCTACCTCTGTCGTGCTTGGCTTGCGCGATTATTCTGCCGAAACTGGACTACTTTTGAAACGGGACGTCGCGCTGCAGTGTGGACCCCGAGTGAGGCAAAATATCGTCGTTGTCTGTTTAAGTTTGTTTTCTCAGTGAATTTCAAATGTAGAAACGCCAAACTCACTCAGGGTGCATAAAATACGTAGTTAAACAAATATCATGTATTACTACGTTAAAATTCAACAAAAAATTTTAGCCGATTTTGCGCCCCAATGTGATACATATTTCCACATACTCCCCTACCTCTGTCGCGCTTGGCTTGCGCGA
The DNA here is from genome assembly GCF_943734705.1 of Anopheles coustani. Classification (NCBI taxonomy): domain Eukaryota; kingdom Metazoa; phylum Arthropoda; class Insecta; order Diptera; family Culicidae; genus Anopheles; species Anopheles coustani. Next base: position 39,663,962 of record NC_071289.1, read on the forward strand.
TTGTTCTGCCGAAACTGGGCTACTTTTGAAACGAGACGTCGCGCTGTAGTGTGGACCCCGAGTGAAGGATTTAGATCGATGTCGATTATCCGAGTTGTTCTATCCAACCCAACCTATTTAGCCCGACCTATTTAGAACGAACAGATTGAAACTGGTTTAAAGTTTAGTACAAAATAAAAAACGGTTGGGGTAATGGTACCAATAGTAGTTTAGTCATGTAACTAACAAAATGATGTAATTTATACTTGTCAAGAACACAATATTTTACGTATTTATACAAATTCTGATCGAAACACCATTATTCTTCTGAAAATCATATTTTTTCATATGGAATCATTTATACATTGTTAACACGTTGACTGCCATGTCACCCAAAAGTGGTTACAGTTCTAAAAAGTTCTAAAAAGTTTTTTATCCAAAAACAAACAAAAATGTAACATAAAAATTATAGTATTATTTTTTGTTATAATTCTTTGAGTAGCAAAATTTTTGCTTAGCCTTTAAAAATCGTTGGTTTAATAAATGTTTTAAGCAAATTTTATTAAAAAAGATTGTTCTAAAAAAGTGTGCTAAAAACACTTGGCAGTCAATGTGTTAAGGAACTCAGCATACATTTTAGTACAACCGTTTGGCAAATATTATTTTTGCAGCCTCTATAAAACGGAGGGGGAAGATTTATCTTTTGAACACTCCATGGAGGATCAAAGAACATTTCATTCTTGGACAAGTAACGCTACAGTGTTTAGTTCTTCGTAGAGCTAGGATTTTATTAGCACCTCTTACCATCATGGGGCCACTTACCCTAACAATTCGAACATCAACAAAATGCACAGATTTAAAAATACTGATCGATTAAGAAGAAAACATCAATCTTTAAGCACTATTTAAATCTGCGTCTATTATAAATCTGCTAAATAAAACTGTTGCTTTCAATCAGTGTATGCAAACGTAGATTCCATTCAAATTACAGATCATTCTTCCATAAGTGACCCTTGGTATCATGCAACGCAACTGAACTCTGCTGAACTGCACATCACTGTACGTTCCAATAGACTTTTGTCCAATAGACTTATGTCCATCATTGCACAAGACGACGATAGACTAAGCTTTTTAATTTGATGTCTTGATCTGATTGGTCGGCCCCATGAGCGCTCACTCACCAACTTGACTTCGTGGGTTCGAATCCCAACCGGACCCCCTTTCCTGTACGAGAGGACTGACTATCCATGTCCTCAAAGGGAAAAAGTCTAGTAAGCCCTTAACGGGACAGGCATGACCAACACGGTCGTTACACCAAGAAGAAGAAGAAGATCTGATTAGCGTGCCGATGCGGGTGTATCGACGTTGGCCAACGATGCTATAAATACTGAATTGAATATTTTATTTAGTTCTTTTATCTTCAAGGAACTAGTGGATACACTTGCAGTTATGCGCAGCACTGTTGTGCCGTTTTTCTCCGCATAAAACGCCAATAGTTGTGCCCGCTGTAAAATGAAAAAGACAAAAACAGATATCCACCGCCGGGTATGAATGAAATTAATTTATCGTATTTGACGTCGTCTCCTGGATAAGGGCGCGTGCGCAGATTCATGTGTCATCTGGTACATGGGAGGCTTGTGTGCAGAAATCTATCAATAGAATTCCAGAGGTGATAGGTGATGAACGGCACGGGAGCATACGGAAAAGAAAGAAAATTTGCTTGCATATTTTCCACCAAGCGGGAACCGATGCCAGTTGCTGCAGTCGATTTGTGCACAAACTTGTGACCACCGAAACCGTCGCAGTCCAGACCGTGTTTCGATGCGATGTGTTCGTGAAAAGTAAGAACCAGTAAAATAATGTTTTACATTCACGGCAACCTTCCGGACTGAGCGCTAGGTGAAAATTGATAAAGAACGACAAGCAAAAAAAACTAAAAAGGGCTCCAACCAACAGCAAACGGGTCGATATACAGGCAGCTCCAACCCCCACGTTGCAACAGAGGGTTCGCGCCACACCACCCCGCGGCCGTGAGTGTGAGAGTGGAGCAAAGGGACAGTATTAGTTGGTGGACGGTGCGTTTCCAGTTCGGTTAATATAGTTTGCACGCCGTCGACGCTTTTAAGCCCTTTTTTCGGCACTCGAAAAAGGTACGCTTGCGAGTGGAACATGAATCTTTGAAACTTCCGTAGCGCCATCTCAGCTATCATTGTTTCGCCAAAGCCGTACCGTGGCCCAGTGTGAAAATGACCTTTCGCAGCATTTGTTTGTCCTATCTCGCAATATGGAACATTTTCCTGGTGCTCCCGATCGTTACATCGGACAATGATTACATCTCAGGTAAGTGTGGAGAAATTCTGGCGAGTGTTAATGCATACAACAAAGCAGAAACGACCCCTCAAATTGTTTACACTACACGGTTGACTTGGGCGCCGCCACATTCGTTGGGTCGATATGGTTTAAATGTGCACCAAACAAAGCACTTCCATCATGCCTCCGCATTGTGGGTGGTTTGTGTGGGTGTGTTTTTTTCTCTTTGGGTTTGCATGCCCTGAATTCAACGATTACTTTGATATCCTATTCATATGGACTTGTTGCTTCGTGTACGAATCGTACCAACATGTTTAACATAGTTTCATGTGCATGAATATGCAAATAATGTGCATGAATGATCCTACCACAAACATAAGGGCCTTATTGTGTGGAAACCCGTGTAATACGCGACATATGTTTACTAGCTTTCATCTCCGGAAAGTATCGATGAGAATAGCGAAAACAGCAATGCTGATCGAATATTCTGTAATGGGGAAGCTTTTCTTTTCTGTTAACACTTGTATGTGAAATATTTGAGGTTCATCTTCCAATTTACTATGAGTTTCAGTTAAATCGGATCATTATTGTGCTTGGGAAATTGAGCAAAGAAGAAAAAAGAATGTAGATAGGAGTTTACACTATACAAAAAAGTTTACAGTATAGAAAATATACAAAAACAAACATGAATTCATTTAAACAACTTAGCTTTCAAATGTTTAAATCGATGCATTTTGGTTAATTTTTGATATATTTTCCATATAGTTTTTTTCATCTTAACATATAAATAACTAAGTTTATATTTTTCTTCTTCTTTGGCGTAACGATCGTCTTCGGTCATGCCCTATTATGGACTTACTAGACATTTTCCCTTTCTGTACGTGCATAGCCAGCCTCCTCACTCAGGGGAGGGGATCCGGTCGCGGTTGAGATTTGAACCCACGCATAGAGTTGATGTTATTTAAAAAATAAAATTATGTTCAAACATTTCAAGACGAGAACCAGAGTGTATCACAAGAGGCCGGCCAAAGTGTTCATATTTCTTCAAATGCAATGTAAAATTTTTGTTTATAAAATAACTGAATGGAAAAGTAACAGAAAATGACATACGATATAATTGAATAAATTCTCACAAGTTAATAATAAAACAAAACAAACTATAACATGATAATATAGTTTTAAGGAGAATTCTTTGAAATTATTAGCTAATCATTTTCCAGATCTTATCACGAGGAAACACCACGCCACAGGTGTGGGATCGAAAACTCTCTTCGGAGAGAGGCCTTGTCCCACTTGGGGATGTCGTGCCACAAAAAAAAACCTTATATTATACTACTTGTATTTTACTACCACTGGGTTTCTACCACTGGTTTTGATAGATCAATAATTTCAATCCTGCACTTTCCAGTTTCGGATTCTTTTCACTACTTTTCAGTGGTAGTTCAATTCTGTAGACGATTCATCAGTTTAATTTTAATAATTTGTTAAATTAAACGTTAGCTACCCCTTTTCTACCGGCAGGATATCGACGAAGATTACATCCAATGACGCCGATGTCCTGGACAAAGGGTAAGTTTAGAGAATCTTGGCGACCCGTTGAAAGAATTCGGGTCTCAATTCACGCATTCACTTCTGTGGATTTCTCAGATGGCGATACGGCGGAAAATATGGTGAAAACGATCAACATTTGGATCGAAGAGCAGGCGCGGCGTCGCTTTTTGAAGCACCTACAGAGTATGCAGGCGGCCAGTAGCAAACCCGCTCCGATACCATCGTTTGCCGACCCTGGCGTGACCTACACCTACCAGCTGCCCCTGAGTAATCAGATCAATTCGGTCGAACCGATTAACTTTGCGGTCGGACCAAGTGATCCACGGTTCTACGATCAGGCCAGCGGTGTTGCCCGGGAACCGGACCTGGAGGACGACGAGACCGACGTTGACGATGGCTTTCCGTACCGCTCGGGACCGGAACCAGATGCCGAAAGGCCGAAGGATCATCGGCGCGAGTCGGAATTGACCAACGACGCGGAGCCGATAATGGACCAGGACTTGGTGTACGGTTACCGTCATCCGCCACCACCGCCCCCGATCCGACCCAAGCTGGGCAAGGGCACGCACATGCGCAATCAGGCCAATGCCAAAAACACCCTCACCACACCGGCGCCCGGCGGCTCGCAGCTTGTGGACCGACGCAACTCGAACGGAGTGGTGCAGCAACCCATCGAGCTCGGCACCGGCCTGGGCATGTATCTGATCGCGCTGATCGCGGGTATCAGTGCGGCCATAACGGTGGCTCTGATTTCGATCGGGTTCGGATGGTACACGTAAGTGAAAACAGTCAACTTACGGAAAACAGGTCGACAATACTTTTATTGCTCTCCACCCACAGGCTGCACAAACGGACCAAAGCAGCGGCCGATGTGGAGTATCCGGCGTACGGAGTGACCGGACCGAATCGAGACTCGACGGCGGGCTCCACCGCTGCTGCCGCCGGCGATCGCAAACTGGCCCAGAACGCCCAGATGTACCACTACCAGCACCAGAAGCAACAGATCATCGCGATGGAAAACACCACGCGCAGCGCCAACCACTCCGAGCAACCCAGCGAGGACGAGAACGAGGAAGGCGACTACACGGTCTACGAGTGCCCTGGTCTGGCACCGGTAAGATATGAACATATACAAGAGTAATCAAGACCACCGTGACCATGGCCACGTGAAACGCGCCACGTGTTTCAAATTCAAATAACAACTAATTACCGAAGAGGTCAAAGTCTCTAAAATTTAAAAAAAATAACAACAAATTTAAAAAAACCGTTGAGTTAATTTCCATTAATAGAAAATTTCTTAATTGAAAACCTTTTTGCTAGTGCAATTCCGACACCAATCTACTCTCCAGTAATTTCCCAAGCTAGAGGGAAGAACCTACACCCCGTTTGAGTTCATGCTATCTAAAGATAAACAATGTTTTTAAGAACAACGACACACATTATAAAAAATAAGCTTTCGAACATATCACCTATGCTGCTCGAGTTTCGAATAAATTTTGAACTATGTTGTTTAAATTGATGCGATGAAGACAAGCTTGATCATACGAAACCAATAATAAAATCCGTTTACACACCACGCCACAGGTGTGGGATCGAATCTCGAGTCTGGCAAGCCCCTTCTTTAAGAATTATCTTTACAGTGAAATAGTTCCCACATGTATCTGCCAGTTTGCGGCGTTTCTTGAATGTCACTTGATTCTTACAACATTTTTGTTTTGTTCTTTCTCTTCCAAGACTGGTGAAATGGAAGTGAAGAACCCGCTTTTCCTTGAAGAAGGACCAGTGAATGGAGTCTCCCTGCAACCATCGATCAGTGGTGAAGGTCCAGCCCTGGGGGTGGTCTATTTGGAAAAACCCGTGCAACCGCAGGCCCACAACAATAACAAAAAATCGGTAAGATGCCCGGATGGTTAACGTGATGATGGAAAGCAGGTTGATAACCATTTTTTCCTTTTTTTTTAGGGTACATAAGCTGTACGTCAGAAACATGGAAACATATTTCCTTTTTGTCGCCAAGGTTTGAATTTTCATTTCACGCTACTTCGAATGCATTGTCTTGCTCAGAGTAAATAGAAATTTGAAGGCCTAAGCTTTTTATTTTGAAATTGTTCCTGAAATCGGTTTGCCTTCGGTGGATTTGTATTTATTAATTCAAGATAAACAAGATAATTTATTTGAGATAAACGTAAAGTTTCCACCTGTTAAAAATGGTATATATGGATTAATGCACGTGCAATAATGTACTGCGCACCATAAGAAGCCTAAACAAACTTCCTCTGATAACAACCACGTCCAGTTACATTCTGTACCAAATCCTAAACCAAATCTATTTAATATCAACCGGTTTGTATCGCTAGTCGGGCGATTGAAAGAAATTATATCATCTTGCAGTAGAAATAGAACGCTGCGAAGGCAGCAAAAAATGATAAATATATTCATTGACATATAAATTCAGAGAATAACACACACACATACACACCAACACACAGAAAAACGTATATAAATATACATATATATATATATAAATGTTGAAATATGTATCAAAAATAGATTTTATTCTTGCTTGCATTGGGCAACTATATGAAAAAACGGGAAAATTTGAGCTGAAATTACGTTGCAATCGAAGAGGGTATAGTCAAATGATGAGTCGAATAAATGGAGTGCACGCAGCGAAAGTATCTATCTTTTTGGTGGTTAAAATGCGATAGAGATGCAAAATCAGAATGGTTTACTTCGCCTTGATTGTGCGACAAACAATAACGAATGTGTTACAATTGATGATGCAAATGTTGCAAAAACAAACAAAAACAAAAAATGCAACGGTATTGGAGGCTAAATCAAACACGAGATAGAGGAAATTCCGTAGGGTGTGGGAACAGTTGTGATTGGAATGGAAGTAGTGACAAACCTTGTCGTAGCCAATAGTATTTGTAATAACCGTCTAATAACTGCTCATCTGATGAGTAAGGCAGCTAGTTTACGTACTGTACATTTCCCAACAACAAAAAAAAACAAACAAACAAACTCAACCCGATGACTTACTTTTCTTGCTACATCCGGGCTGAGCAAGCATGTTTGGCCGGTGGACAAACAAATAAACAATCAAACTTTGGCTCTGATCCAATTTTTTAATCGTGCAACTTACCGATCAGCAAATACAGGTACGATGGTAGTCGATAAACTTGTGTAACTTTTATGGAAACTGTGTGGAAGCAACCAATAAATAGCATCAAATGTGTCGGTTATCTGTGTATAGAGTTATTCATAATTTTATGTCTTGTACTATTTCTTCCACTATGCTCTGAGGAAACAAATAAAACAAATTCCAAATGTATACTTATTCCTGTTTTAATCATGCACGAACACACTGATTAGTTTTTTTTTAATGTTTAAGAAATCTTTTTCCTCGCGCTATACTAGGGTATACATTTTAAGTTTAAATTTCCTTACGTTACTCGTAACGTGTTTTTATTTAGAGCCACTTAGTTTCAAACATATAACTATGAGTAATCCAGCCTAGATGGGTCCACCAAAGCCGAGTGGACAAATTTTCATCGGCGTTAGGAAAAATGTACACAATATTTGAATGAAATACATTTTATATATAACTCAGCGGCCAGTCAGAAGGTTTAGCCGAAACGATTGATGTTGGCGCTTCACGATCAACTGTTCTCCATTGTGCTCTAGTTAGAGAGCTTTAGAACACTAGCTCCGAGCCGTCCTTTCTTAGACCCTGGCATCCATCGGCACTTCCACATATTTCTATATTTTTCTTTGCTATTTGACAAGATGACCAGCCATATAACAGATTCCGCCACTTTGATATCTACCGTTTGCTTCAACTTCTATTGCACTTTGAGTTTCTTTAGCAAAGTCAAATCATGCTTCAAATTAGAGCTCTCAAGGTTTTAAAGTGAGTTCTTAAGAATAAAGAGAATACTGAAAAAATCCCCAAAGCGAACCCGACATGTCTTACAACATCCAAATTGTACTGGATTCAATTTGAATGATATAATTTGTTCTCACCACAAAAGAAATGCTATTCTTGATGATGTTGTTTTCCAAAGAAAGTTGCTGGGATTATTAGTTTTTAACTGCGAAATCGTTGAAATTTGTTCACTTTTTTCAATACATTCGTGAGTACGGAAGGGTTTACTGGAATGAAATCCTTATTCGCCGATCATTTACAGACAAACGCTTCTCGATTTCGATGCTATGCGTCGAAGTTCGAAAGCCTTTTGTCGTAAAGCAAAAATATATAAAAAATATGTGAATTCACTTTTAATCACTTCACCTGGCGAGTTTCGTAGTATAAAAAAGTGTCGTTAGGAATAGAATCTTAAATCTAAACCGAAGCGATGCGTTTATATTTTAACAGCAGCTTGACTGGACAACAAAATGAGCGTGACTGTCTGCACAACATACAGAAATGCCTTATCGAATCTTGCCGTACCCCGACCGAAGGTGGGGCGACGTGCGCGTTGTTGGTGGCCGAAGACGGTGTGGCGCGTCAGTCGGGTTGGCCAGTTTGAAAAGCGTTAGGAAAAGTGGGGAAAACGCTATATTACCCGCCGACTAGCAGTCCTGGCGAACTAGTGCACTTCTATCCGTCCACGGTGTTAACATACTGAGGGATCTAACTCCTCCGATTGAGGCAGGGATACTCGGACAAAATAGTTGCAGGTGCATAGCGTTAGATTATTCAGTTTGGTTTTTTGCGTACACACAACTATATAAAAAAAATATATCACTTTGTGAATTGTGCTTTTGGCAGGTCGCTAGGTGTAGGATGTGACTTCCAGCGTGAATGCAGAGTGAAATTAACGTGCTTGGATAGTTCCTCCATCAGTTAAACTTTGTGAGGTGAGCGAAATCACTGCTCAAACATGTTGTCCCAAACCACCCAGTGTAAAGGAGAAAAATATTTTACAGTTATATGTTACGGTATTTGTATGTTTTCAGTGGGGTGATTGAATAATAACTAAATTTAGTAGATGGTTAACTCTTGATAATTTCTTTCGTGTTCTTTTAAATTTTCGTATAATATTAAAAACAGACCTAAGCCGATGTGTTACAACTAATGGAAAGCAAAATAATAAAAAATAATAATAATAAAAAACAAAAAGTATCAAAACACCCAGTGCCAATGTGCCAGTGATAGACTCGGATTTTACCGGACTGTTCCCAATGCCACAAGCCGCAGGCACCGGCAAAGTCGCTGCATCCAGCCAGGAGTTTAGCTCCACCGAGAACCCGTTTTCACTGCATCTCTTCATTACATAAAAGGTTCGCCAAAGTGATGTAACGAAGAAAACTGCACGCGTTGTACGCGGTGACAACTTCGTTCGGCACTTGTTTGGCCTGTTGCCTGATTCTTCCCGCTGCCGTTAATGCGGTCAGTATCATGGCACAGAGATTCGCCCACTGATATAAATTCATATTTCGAGTGTCCTAAAGCTATACGGTGACATAGGACATAATACGTGGATGGTGTCCCAGTGGGTTACATTTTCTCATGGGGATCATATGATCATCAGGGAGGGATTTTATTACGGGAGGGAGTTGAGATGAGTAAGTAGAAAGGCAGTTAGTCTCTGTTAGGTTAGGACCTCCACCAACCAAAGCCGGACCGTTGCCTACTTCTAGCATTGCGATCAACTTGCGTAATGTTTGAACGAGGTAAACCGTACAGCGTGGTGTCTAAATGTGCATGTGCTCAATTATGTAAGTCTGCATTGGGTTCGCAATCCTACGGCTTGGGCAGATTGTTGTTGCATACCGGCAAATGCACTTTTTCGACTCCCCGAACGCCTCCACCGTCGAGGTTGGTTTTGTTTCTGCAATTACTCTTAATCCACGGTAGCTGCATGCATTCTCTTGATTTTTTTTGTTTGTTTCTGCTATGTCTTGCTATTGCCCATAAGCATTTAGCTCATCGTCGTTTGATGGCTTTATTGGTGCAATTTTGCATGGCATTGTTTTTTGCTATTGTTACTAAAGAATCGGAAAGAAAGTTCTAGTATCCGTACTTACTTCACTGCAAGTAGGTAAATGGAAGACTGGAAATTGACAATTTCATACCAACAATGCAACACTGTTTCAGTTTAAGTTGCATTAAAGTTAACACATACATTTAAAATTGATTAGTCCTACTTTTTTCAAATTTAACAACAAATTCCAAAAGCTATTTCAATTTTTTTGATCGCAAATTACATTGTATGATGCAATATTGTTGTTCTCGTAATCTGAATCAGTTTTAGGATCAGTAGGCATTTTCATTCCAATTCTTTCCAAAACATTATAGCTTCGAAAAGATGCCTAGAATTACCATCAACGGGACATTATCTTGATCTTAGTAGACATCTTTAGAACTATTATGGAATCGGGTCAAATTTCCAGCATCTTTCGAAAAAAAAACTGGTTGAAATGATACCTTGGCACTTGGCAGGCAAGTGGCATTGATTATTGAGTATGGCACATCATCAATACTCATCATGTACGGATACTTTTTTGTCATCGATTTTGAACCTTTTTTTGGGTTTCGTTAGAACAAAGTGACCTACAAGTAACTTTTTCGAAATGTTAAGTACTCATTGGATAGATTAGAAGTTTATCTACGATATGTCGTTTAAATGGTTGTCCTAGGTCACGTAGTCGCTGAGATAACTAGGCTTAAAGTTGAAATTGGTAAATGTACGGATACTTTATTGTCAGACTGTATGTTTGAACTCAACAAATTCTTCTATGTTTGAGCATAACAATTTCTTTATGTACTGGCGGGTTTGAGATATGCATAGGCTGCGCATCATACAACCATTGTTGAATTAAGGCTTAATCTCGTTGTGGTACCTTGTTTGCAGAACATAAATCGCGCTGAAACCCGTACGAAAGTAGCAAAAGTATACGAACCATGTGGTACTTTGTCGCATGCTGCATAGTGCTGCTATTGTTATGGCTCCACCTCGACAACCTGAGACCGGCTAACTTCCCGCCCGGTCCGAAATGGTACCCGATAGTCGGCAGCGCGCTCTCGCTCATGTCCGCCCGCAACAAAACAGGAATGCTGTGCAAGGCGGTCGAGCGCATTGCCTTCGATTACCCCGAGCATCGAGGGGTCATTGGCTTCAAGATCGGCAAAGACATGGCGGTGATGGCGGTTACGGCCGAATCGCTCAAGGAGATGATGAACAACGAAGACTTTGACGGACGGCCAACGGGCATCTTCTACGAAACGCGCACCTGGGGTCTCCGGCGCGGAGTTCTGCTCACTGACGAGCAGTTCTGGCAAGAGCAGCGACGCTTCATCGTCCGCCATCTGAAGGAATTCGGCTTTGCCCGGCGCGGAATGACGGAGATCATCCAGAACGAGGCGGCCTTCATCCGCAAGGACTTCGAGGAGCTGATAGCGCAGAGCGGCGACGGATGCGCCGTGGTGCAGATGCAGGGCGCCTTCTCCGTGTACGTCCTCAATACGCTGTGGCTCATGATGGCCGGTGTGCGGTACGGGAAGGACAACAGCGACCTGAAGTACCTGCAGTCGCTGCTGCACGAACTGTTCGTCAACATCGACATGATGGGTGCGCTGTTCAGCCACTTCCCGTTCCTGAGGTTCGTAGCTCCGCGACTCTCCGGCTACCAGCAGTTCGTGGAGATCCACGAGTGCATGCACCGGTTCATAGGGGCCGAGGTGGAGCGCCATCAGCGCAACTTCAATCCCGACGACGAACCACGTGACCTGATGGACGTGTACCTGCGGACGCTGGAGAACAACAACGCACCGTCGGACAGCTTCTCCCGCGAACAGCTGCTCGCCGTTTGCCTGGACATGTTCATCGCCGGCTCGGAGACGACCACCAAAACTCTCGACTTCGCCTTCCTGTACATCGTGCGCAATCCACCGGTCATGCGCCGGATACAGCAAGAAATCGACGAGGTTGTCGGCCGCAGCCGGCTACCAACACTGGAGGATCGTCCAAAGTAAGTGAACTTTCAATTTCCAACCAGCTTTTGCTTAGCGAACAGAATGTTTAAATCATGTCAGCACACTTTCACTCAACTTTTACCCAAGAGCTACAAGGAGTGCTTTTTCTTGATTGCAGATTGAACTTTTTTAAAAAAATCAGTAACGAGAAAATTTGTTTATAAAATTCTATTCCAATCAAGTTGTTAAAACTTTAAGATAGAAAGTGTTTTTACTTAAGACACTTCGGAAAAATTGGGTTACAAAAAATCGAAGCTTAATTTATTGTTCTGAATCAGGTTTGTTATTAATGGGTTAGAATCATCCAATTCAACTTCAACTTAAAGTTAGTAAAAAGCAAGCTTTTCATTTCAAGCCGATGAATTCTGTCCCATTTTTTTTTTTGTACGATAGAAAGCTAAGCTTGCTGCGGGACTTTACTTTACTTGATTTTACTTTTAACACCCAGCATGCCATACTGTGAAGCAGCGACCCTGGAAGGATTGCGTTTGTTCATGTCGAATACATTCGGTATTCCACATCGAGCACTAAAGGACACCAAACTCTGCGGTTACGACATTCCCAAGGTATGTTCCATACATAATCTTTCGATCCGAGCGTCAACTGCTCATTACTGTCCGGTTCTTGCTTTCCCCAACCTAGGACACCATGCTGATAGGCATGTTCCGCGGGATGATGCTGGACGAGAATCTTTGGGAAAATCCGACCCACTACGTGCCGGAGCGATTCTTAAAGGACGGCAAAATACACATCCCGGCGCAGTACCATCCCTTCGGTGTGGGAAAGCACCGGTGCATGGGTGAGCTGATGGCCAAAAGTAACCTGTTCCTGTTCCTGACGACCACACTGCAGTCGTTCGATCTGCTGCTGCCCAAGGGAGAGCCCTTTCCGTCGGATGTACCGCTTGACGGAGCGACACCGAGCGTCCGGAAGTACCACGTTGCCATCCGTCCCCGCTGAGCCATTAAATGGTTGTGTTGTGTGAGAAAGCGCGAATGGGCAGGGCCATCATATCGTGTCGATAGATGGTCGCCTAAAGGAAGCTCGGAGCAAACAACAGTAACAAGTTTATTATAATATTTCACGCCCTTTCTACCACAAACAACGTGAATGGATCTACGTGTAGATCTTGAAACAAGTGGAATATCACAATAAAATAATAAGCAAAACATATTTCGGACTTACCATAGGCAGTAACTCCATTGAAATGGCATTCCTCCAGAAAGGTGTCCGTGTTCGCCGTAGCTGCTTACCAGTGCCTTCCATTTGTCATCAGCGCCGTAATCACAAAAAACAAGATCAAATCACACCAACGTAACGAGTGGCATACAGGACAAAACGTTTCCTGAATGTTTACTGTTCACTTCTTAGGCTTTTCTTGTTTTATAACAAAAAAGGGAGAAATACAATACAAATGTTGCACTTTTTCGTTTTCTTTTCGTTACAGCGAGATTAAATTGTTGTCTTTCTTAAATTGATTTGCATTGGTGTGTAATTAATGTTTATGTGTGAATGGTTGGGCCGTGTGTGTGTGTGTTGCTATTGGTTGTTGCTACACTGCTTACTGCGATTACGGAATCGAAATCGTGTCACAGCTTTTCTACATGCTCATTGCCCATCCATAGTGGTCAATACCATATTTCATACTATCTAATAGATCCTTCGACGGTTGAATTTCTGCGGGTTTGGAATAGAATGTATGTATATAACAACAGAGAACACAGAACACATCTGAGTGCTACCGAACCGACTGTCCACGGCGTCTTGTCGGCGGTAATAAACGGACCAGATGTAACGACTACGTAAGAACAAATCCTTTCCCAGGTCCGTAATTCCTATGTAATCCTTCCCATTCCAAGAACACTAGCTTGCGCTCTCTTTACCATTTTCCCTTCTAGGCTTCTCACTGTGTCTCGGTCACGACTTTCCAATGTTGAGTGTCGAGCGCGGAGTTGCAGCGTTCCGCCGTAATACCTCGTTCCTTCATATGGCGCGAGTCGAGACAGACATTGATCTTCCGGTGCTGTATCAATCCGCCATCCTTCAGCCGCCACTGTTGGTTCTCCGAATCGTCACAGTATTTCATCAGCACACTGTTGTACTTTGCACTGATCGTGAACTTGACCAGCGTCAGACAGAGATCATGATGTTTCAGTTCGCCCTTTCTATTGAGCACCCAGTTCTGGTTACCACCGTTGCCATGGCAGCTATACAAACCCACGACGGCCCCAGCAACATTACCAAGACTGTCTATACAGTACGCACCCTGCCGTATGCTTCCGTTGTTCCGCCGATCCGGTATACTAAGCTGAGGGTACACATTTTCCAGGTACCAGCGGAACGGTTTGCACTGTAACTCCCTCCGCAGCTGCAACCGATCGTCGATGTCTCCGAAGGGAATATTCGTAGCCAGCGGAACGGCCGCGTAATAGTACTTCTTGAACTCATCCATCCACACTTCGGCAGCGCGGCGCGTATTTTTGGCAAATATGTTCCCACTGCCACCACCCGGGAACGTGTACGGATGGCGCTTGCGGAACACGTGGCCGACACGGCTGCACGGGATGATCTCCAGCGAGCCGCCACATTGCCACACGCGAAAACTAATCTCCAGATTTTCGCCACCCCAAATGTCCATCTGCGTGTCGTAGGTGCCCAGCCGCTGGAAGTACGCTTTGTCGATCACGAACAGCCCGCCAGCGATCATCGGCGTGCGTATCGGTGCGGTCGGGTCGCGCTGCCGTGCCTTCCGCTCGGCATTGCTCAAGTACTCCCACTTGAACACCAAGTTCCAGTCGAACCCACCGCGCAGATCGGCCGACGCACCGATGTACTGAAACGTGTCCATGCTGATCACATCGATCACCGGACAGACGACGCGCGTCGGATCTTCGGCCACGCGTGCAAGCAGCGGCTCGAGCCAGTTCACATTGCATTCGCAGTGACTGTCCAGGAAGGTGAGCACCTTGGCGGTCGCCGCAGCCGCGCCGGTTACCCGAGACCGTACCAGACCTTCGCGTTTGGCGTTTCTGATCAGTCGCACCTTCTGGATCTTGGCCAGCTCCTGACCATCTTCGGGAAAGTCGGAATAGTCGTCCACCAGGATGATTTCATGGATTAGACGCTCTGGCGAACGATTCAGCACGCTGACCACCGTCCGCAGCAACGTACTGCGGGCTTCGTTATGGAACGTAATAATGACGCTGGTGGCGGGCAGATGCGCAATGCTGGATGGCTCGGACCAGCTGGACCGGCGGCACATCGCATTGCGCGTGTCCGGCAGCTCACGGTTGCTCTTCAATCCATCGCTCGCCTGCTGATTGAAGCGATTCCTTAAGTACGGATCCTCACCGCGCTGTAGACCACCCTTCTGAATGTAGCTCGTTTCGTCAAAGTAGTCCCACGTCATGGGCGGCGAGTTGTAACTAAATATACTATTGCTATTGCTATTGCTATTGCTACTGCTACTCAAGAGGTTGTGGCCATTCGTGCTGCTGCTGCTGAGCAACAAGCTGCTACTTTCCCCGTCCTTCGACTGGCTCAGGTGTTCATTGTCGCGATGCGTAAGCTCGTCGTGAGTACCGCCGTGGAAGCTGCGATCCGAGGACGCTGACGCGTGATGTGCCTTGCTGCTGCGCAAACGAAGCGCTCGATTGCCATCGTTATGATAGTAGTCTCCTTGGAAGTAGTAGATGACCACCAAAATCCACGTGATGGAGATGAGGCCGAACACTTTCACATTCCGTCTCATAGCGATCGCTTAGTGTGGCTGTTGTCGCGTTGCTCGTTCCAATGCAGAATAGGCGATTTCATCGATTTGCACAAGAAATGTCGCGCCCGAAAGGACTGCTGATCGCCTTGGACGTTGGGTCGGAATGACCAGCCGAGTGTTATACTGGACGCTGTTGATCCAGCAATGGTGGTTACTTTTAGTAACGTTGCACGGTGTGGATAATACTTTTACGTTCCATTCTTCCAACCCAGCGTTCCATTGGCTTGACCGCAGCGGGAAGAATTCAAAGCATTTGGTGTAAATTACTCGTTTCCCATCGATTTATCTGCAAAAAAGAGAAAAATAAGTATTAAAATTTGAATCAAAACATCCAGCTTTTCAGAGGTAAACTAAATAACCGTAAACAGTATGTGTTGCAATGGATTATCCATCCAGCTAAGATTTCATTCTTCAAACATTCCTTAATTTTTAAAGATACACTCTAGGTTAAATAATTTTAAAATAATCTAGACAGCAAATTTGATAAAAATAGAAAAAAGTCTCGAAATAAGTAACATAACTGTGAATTTGTTGATAATTTATTCTGCCAAGAGAAGGTTTAAAATTGAAAACAATTGATTGATTTTAGCTATTTTTAATTTGTCAACAAACGAACGAATATATACAATTTGGTTACGTTCTTGGACGTTTGCATTTGATAATTAATCGGACATCTCTGTCCGATCTCAGGAACAAAAAAACAAAAGAGCTAGTAATGTATAGAATAGTATTGCAATAGAAGCAATTTTACATGGCTCAAACACTCAAATGAAAAATGAACTACAAATCCATGCCCCAACACGTTCGAATGAGAGCACCAACGCCTGCTAATTGTTTCGTACATCAGAGCATGAAATTGTGCGGTGGTCGTTGAAACGCGAGCTCGCGGTTGAAAGCATAGATTCGCTGTTTTTTTTCTACTTTGTTTCCTCAGAGCATAAGCGGTACTTAACACCCTATCCCATTTATGCACCCCAGGAGACCCCATCGATTGGCTGACGTCCGGGGGAAACGAAGTGGCCCGGGCGGAAACCGGCGCGCTGCTTAGCCATCACGAGATCGGCACGGTTGAGAAACAGATCGTTACGTGCCCAGATTCCGCTCACTTCGCGATCGGTAGAAATCCGCGCCGAAAGCGTCAGGCCTTTATGGAGCCACAAATTGCTTTTGCCGTTCACATATGAATGATTTGCAGGGGTTTTCTGCAGACGAAAGGTGCAGAGAGATGCATGAAGGCGCTCCATCTGGCGGAGCTGCAGCATCCGTGTTCCGTTCGTAAGATGCCTTGCGGCGTTTGTGGTATATTTTTGGAGAAGCTATTCTTTCCGACCTTGACCTTCGAGCGCGTATATGGCACCGATACACATATGGTTTTAATGTGGAACGGCGAAGACGCAACGGGTTTTTGGAAGTAAAATCTACCCGCATACGGATATATCAAGTTTTTCGAAAGTGCATGAAGGTACTGATTGATTTTTACAGCTGTTCACTTATAGGCTGCTCAACTGACTCAGCAACAGCAAGGCGCTTAAGTTAATATATAAGTAATGTATTATGCGGATAAAAAGACTTTGAAATGATTCAGAAAGGTATTCCCATAAATACTTCCCAAGAAGTATCTCTTGGGCTGGTCTGTACTCAATAACACTAAAAAGAGATTCTGTAAAGTCTTGTGAAAAGTAGCTAAACAAATTTTTTAAAGTATAATTTCTAAACTATAACTTTGTTTTTTTTTTATTATGTGGATGATTCTCCCCAATTGATTTTTACAGCATCCGACCGAGAGAGTAAAGTACACTTTAATCGATTATGTTGTATGATATAATTCATCAACTCGCTTGGTGAGCGTGTTGCAACTAAGTAGAGCCTCCCATACGAACGCAAACTAACCCGAGCATTTTGATTAGGCTTTCATTTTTAGTTTTTTTTTTACCTCAAGAGCTTGTGAGCGCTTTCCGGGTGCAGAAGCAAAATCATCTGCTGGCTTTCAATTGAATACCAGCCAGACTAACCAACGAGCCACTTGCGAGCATCCAATGCACGGTTCCTTTCTCCCTGTGGTTTTCCCAACAGCTTAGTACCGAAACACTACACCATAAGCATTACCTAACTAAAAGTGCAAAGACCGGTCGAAAATCGTGAGAATCCGGAAAGCAGGCAGATTGCTAGTTTGTACATTCCTGCATATTTTATTTTCCATTTTTTCTTTGGTTTTTTTAGTGAAAGTGTATGTATGTTCACAGTGAAAGTTTATTTTCTTCAAGTTAAAATAATATGTATATTTTTGATTTTTTTTGCCAAGCCTAATCGATGAGGAGGATGTGCAAAAATTAAAAGATGCTTCAGCCTTTTAAGCGTTCCGAACCAATATTGGAATTGTTCGTTTTCAACATGAATCACAAATACGATTGGCTGCAGATTTGCGTATTTTCACTGGCAAAACCCTTTCGTTTAGCACAACGTACAGTTTGTTGAATTCATAATTACTTTCACAAATTTACATATTACCTTGAACACATTTGGACTATAACGGATGCTGCATGGACTATTCAGAAAATCTCAAAATAGAGTTTGAACACTGGTAGTTTTCCAGCACGTGATGTTGAATTGAAGGCTGATTTTTCGCAATGCTAGTTTTACCCCTTTTGGCAAGGGTTGTCTTTTCAACTTTTCTTTATTTCTAATGACACTTTTGTCGAACAACAAAACAAAGAAGCTCACAGAATCGGCACACACGGGATCACTGCAGTGGAGAACATTCAGGCAAACACAACGCGGAAGCAAGTTAGACGAAGGCTCACGAGGAATTGAACTAAGGAAGCGACTGTTACAACACGGCGAGCCTACTAATGTTGCGAAGGAGTTATTTGTCTGCTCGTGGCCTGCTGCGTTCGATACTGCAACGATGGTATCTTCTGGATACGGAATTGAATCTCCGCACAACATCATTCGCGCAATCCCGTTCACTCTCGCTTGTTCTCCTTCTCCTTCTGACGCTGCTGCTCTTTCTCTTTTACATGCAACTCTCTTTTATTCACAACAGTGGAAAACCCTATCACCCGTGACCACAACAGTCATCCGCGCCTTGTGGCGCCCGTGCGCTCTCGTTGGCCCCCCCACATGTCTATTGTTTTACGTTTCACCGGGCTTTGATGAAATTTGAAAAAAAAAGAAAACCAACCAAACCAACAACGAAATGACGGGAACCAGACTGGTTACGGTAATAGAGGGGGGAAGGGATGTGGCCAATGGAACCGTTTTCTCACTTCCACTTGAGGAGAGGGAAAATTTAATAAATAAATAACCACCTAACCGACCGACAATAGCCGACCATTTTCTCCCAAGAATCAACGGTGGGTGCAGCGAAGACGTCTAGAGCATTTGCCGACACGCAACCTTTCGTCGCGCGCGCATTTTGCTCATCGCACGAAGACGGCCGTCTCGGAGCCAATCCGACCCCACCACTTACCTACATTTTTCTTCCTCTGGCTTGGCGCGGATCACCACAACACAGCGCGAAATGTGTGGCCGTGTGTGCAAATCTATATGCGATTCGCATCTCGTCTTGGCACACGGTCCTGTGCTGTGCAGAGATGCGGAATGATGCACTACAGCGCGCGCACGACCATGCAATGCGAGTAAGCGCACTGAGGAACGGTTGAGAAAAATAATAATAAATAGCACCGTGCGGTTCCGTTGACTTCGATTGTTGGCGAACGCAGATCGCGCGAATGGTGGAAAAACGAAATGGTAGCGTGCCCTAAGTAGGTGGCCCTCCTTTGTGGCTTAACGGGGCGGCACTGATGCTCAATCGCTAGGTAGGCAAATTTTCTGCTAGTCCGAGAGATGAACGTGAATAGAATGGTGAGGGGAGGGGGTGCATGAAAGGAAGCGGGACGATTCCACCCTTCTCCAACGGGGGATGCTTGGCTGAATGTAGTAACATGCACGGTTTCCACTCCAAAAAGCAATTCATATTTAGGAGGAGAGTGTCGACGGTTACTAACACCACCGGGGCTAAGCCACTACCTTCTATTTTGCCAGTTATGCTGCAGTTTATTCCGTGGATGTGGTTGCTGCAAAACTGCAATCTCCAGCGACCGGGTTCCAGCCAGAAAACGAACTACATACGTTGGAAAATCACTAGCCAACTTTACCCCACCGGGGGTAACGAATTTTCGTCCTACTACGCGTGCGTTCGAAAGAATCGATAACGTATATTCTCCGCTGCTCTCACTTTATGTTACATCTTGTTTGGCACGAGCATTTTCCGTTGTTTTGTTTTTTGTTACCCACCCGCGCCCCCGTCACATTGTAAATAATCGGTTATTTAATTCTACCTTATTGTATCAGCACTTACCATTTTAAATAATTCACTTTGCCGTTGCTCTGAAAGCAGCTGGCACGATAAAATCTGTACATTTTTCCACGATCATTGTCAAACTGCCCTGAACACCGGACGATCCACATCCGGGGTGTACCACGGCGTACAAAACAGTATTATTGGGCAACATGGTAATGAGCCGTTCTTTTTGGCTCTCTCTGTTTTGCTCTTCGATTTTACTTTCACTTTTCTCCTGCTTCTTGCGCGAGTCGAGGACACGGCAAATTTTTTTGTACACAAACTCCAATCAAGGTAGCTTTGGAATTTCAGGTAGCATGTCGCAGATTGATTGGACGTTTCGATACGACCAAGGTATGTGTATCACATCCCGGTATTCTGTGAGCTGGGCAAGGTTGTTTTTATCACCTATGTTTCTACAGGTTGGTTTCTATAGCATTTGACAGCGAACACACAGTGGATTTGGAAATAGTACGGAACAAGGTTACTCTGTCTTGAACAAGCCTCTGTTGGTTGAAGCAAGTACATATTATGATTCTTTAATTGTTTGATTGTTTGTTTGATTACTTTTACTTGTTTTTGTATTCCAATATTGTCCATCTTGATCACCAAAGAAAAGACGAAAAACGATTGTAGTACACCTTGATAATATGTCAAATTGTGAACTGCCAATTCGCCATACGGAAAGCTACCTATAAATGTAAGTAACTTGATATCAAAGGCAGAAAAAATCTCCTAAAAAGACCTACATTTGTCAGAATACACAACAGTGAATTGTAATAAGCATACAAAGACGAAGGTCGCGAAAGAGGATAAATTGATTAGTTTTGTTTGGCTGTAAAAGGGAGCGGATTTCATCACCGATTTCCCGAAACCCACCTTGTGACCGTAATCCTGCTGTTCTAAGGAAAAGTAAAACAATCGGATGGCGATCAATCAAAACACCACCGAATCGTCGTTTCAAAGTAGTGGCAATGGAGGAAGTGAATCAGCGTCCAAACTGCGAAAACTACTGGAGGGGCTGCTGAGCGTAGAAAATTCGGACGGTTTGACCGAGGCAGAGTATCGTCAGATATGCGAGTATATCTGTTCCCTACTGCTGGCCGATCAGATCGACAAGAGTGCGATGCCAAACATACGCAACATGCAATCGCTTGCGGAAATCATCACGAAGCAGTTCCAGCAACTGGTCGAGATAAACGCCTATCGCGATCTGGTGCAGCATTGCCTGGAGAAGCTGTACACCGACGATGCATTTGCAGAGAAAAAGATCCCCTCCCCGTATGTCACAATCATGCTGGCCCTAATGGAACCGAAGCAGGGCGTCGCATGGATTCTGTCCAAAAACCTGATCGATGAAGCTATCGTTAAAATTCTTACCGTTTTCATCGACTGGCTGTGTATGATCAATTTTGCGCCAAATCTCAATGTTTGGATTATGCTACTGATCGAAGGACTTCGGGTAAGATTTTTGTGTATGATGTACATATATGAAATCGTTTGAATCAAACACATTTTTTTTAATACTTTGCAGGCCAAAGGAAAAACTAACTGTATTTCGAAAGTTAGAAAGGATAGACTGAAACAATGTATGGATCGCATGCATCTTCCCCATTTTCAAAAACAAGTCGGCCCAGTTATTACGTGTTTGGAAGCTGGAGAGTTACGATCGGTAATATTAACAGCACCAAATGGCAGATTCAGCGATACATTGATGTTTCTCTTCTGCAGGATATTGGTCGGCTGAGCTACGCCTACTCAGAACCGTTCGACAATGTTGTAATTGGTGACAATAGTTTGACCCGTTCAAATGCACGGGTTGGATTGGTCAATTTGGGTAACACATGCTATATGAACAGCGTGGTGCAAGCGTTGGCCATGACTAAGCAGTGAGTACTGTTCAAACATTATTTGCGATTGTATATCGAAAGAAAAACGTTCCTAACCTAAAAACTATCTCCTCTTGGAAGGTTTTGCACGGAAGTGTTGCTCAAGCAGATCGATGCACCGCCTTTTTCCGAGGTGCAACAGCTACTAGCTCTTCTGATTCATTCGCGACGACCAGAACTGACGCCGCGAGCAGTGCTTGCTTCAACCAGGCCACCAGGCTTCGCACCGGGGTATCAGCAGGATTCATCCGAGTTTCTCAGCTATCTTCTTGATCGGTTGCACGAGCAGGAGAAAAAGCTGCTCCATCAAGCGAGTATCCATCAGCAGCACCAAGATACCGGTTTGCCACTAGTTGCTAGCACCCACAGTGGCGGCGCCAGTAATCAGCCTAAAACTCTCGTTCAGAAAACCTTCGAAGGGCAGCTTTCGGTAGGATGCTTGTGTGCAGTTTGCAACAGTACGAACCATACGATCGAAACTTTCCGATCGCTGGATCTGTCCTTTCCCGATGACAACGAGCTGGGAGTGTCAGCAGACGGTACACATTCTGTCCAGAAACTGCTCGATTATTTCTGCTCCTCGGAGAAACTTACCGGCGAGAATCAGTACTTCTGTGATCGCTGTCAGCAGTTGCGTGATTGTGATCGCTCCGTAACGGTCACCGTGCCGCCACAAAACTTGATACTTACCATCAAACATTTCCGTTACGACCAGAGTCGCAATCTGCGTGCAAAACTGATGAACAAAATACTGCACAATGAAAACATTTCGCTCGCCGTAACGGACGCAGATGGGCACCGTCGGCAGTTGCACTACCGAAACTATGCGGTAGTCGTTCACTACGGTACGAACATGGACTCCGGACACTACTACACTTACGCACAGGACGGTTCGGGATCGTGGTTTAAATTTAACGACAACTACGTTACCGAATGTTCGACCAGCGATCTACAGAACATCCCGAGCCCGAACACACCGTACATTCTTTTCTATCAGCTCGTCATGGATAACGTTGTGGGTTCGCCGACCGGGGGGACAACAATTTCCGCGGCAGCAAACAATCCCAGCTCCATAAGTTCCGCGTCGGTCTACGGTGCGCCGAGTGGCGGTGGTGTATACGAAAACTTTCCAGCTCTAAACGAGCTGCCCAGTCGGTTGCAGGAATTCGTACGCGATGATAATCTACTGTATCACCGAGAGGTTCAAGAGCAGCGCGACAAAAAAGCCTCCAAGATGCCTTTCCTTTCCTTGGGAGGTTCCGGAGGGAATCGCCGCCAGTCGGATGACTACGACGATCCGCCACCAAGTTCCTGCAACAGCAAGTGGATTACACCGTCAAACAATTTCATCTTTTAAACCACGGCCCATGTCGACTAGGTTCGCTTTCCAGTGCGGATAGGCTTTTTCCGTTTTCATTTCCCTTCCATCATCCCCTATTTTACGACAAAAACCAGGGATAAACATTATAAGTTGTTGAAATTATTTAAAAAAAAAGGTGAGAAATGATATATAAATCTTTTTTCGATGAGTTTTATTGCAATCGTATCGTAGCAGAATACCCGTTAGATTGCTGTACCGAAATTAGAAAATTCGTTGAATTCAGTGGTTTCATTTTCATTCATTCTTTTCCAATAGATTGAAAAATTCTGCTTATCGCACAATTTTTCCTAATGAAAGAGTTTTTGTTACTTTTGATTGCTCGGTAGGAAAGAATCATATCCTTCTCAATGTGTATTTTTAATAAACTAAATTTGTTAAACAAGCCTGAGTGTTCTTTATAAACTTAATTTGATATCTCATGATGTATCCGAATATGACGACTTAAATTTAGTAAAATTAGTAAAACGAGGCTTGATTTAAAGCATGGCCAGTATGAGCTCGCAATAAAGTGTGCATGTAAGAAGCTGGCCTTGTTGAGATCGTAAGTTATTTATGATTTGCAGTATGGATCAAGCGAGGCCAGAATGCCAGAACAGGCTTCTCCTCGCCAGTGTTCAATTTCTTCGTCCAACAACTGTCACTCAGTTTACCTCGGCCACTGGGAAAGGACAGAGGCAAACAATAAAGAAAAGTTTTACTCGAGAAGATCTTGGTATTGCTGCAAGCTGTCAAAGTGCGTTCATTCATTTGAAATTGGAATATTGCTCGCAAAGCATCGATTACAAACAAATCTTTTCTGTGGGTTTCTCGGTGGGCTTGTAAAGTGTTGCTAGAACTGGACAGTTTTTGTGATAGCAGGAATTTTGTTGTTTGTTTTGTTGGGTCGTAATTGAGTAAACGTGACGTAGGTGCACGTTGAATCGTATCGCGTCGTATCGAATATTTTATCGTGTGGCAACTTGAACGCGTGAAATAGGTAAAAAAAATATCGTCAACAGTTTACCATGGGAAAATCGACGCAGAATCCGATCGATCAGGATGGTAGTAGCGATCGCATCACTGCCCGCGTTGGATCTCGCACAAAGGTAAAAATAATACATTAACGTAATATGTGGGCTAATTTTTTTATAACTTACCTTATCACTTTTCGTTTCTATGGCAACACCCAGAAAGCTAAAATCGTGTTCGATCCGTCCGACCATCATGTGCCACGGAAACGAAATCGGAGGAGTGAAAATGATTTTCCAGCTGTAACGACCCCAAAGTCCGAACCGAACCGAACAGCGACACCTTCGTCGTCCTCGTCAACTGATGGAGGAAGCAACAACGTGTCCACATCTCCTGGAGGGCATCAAGGAGCGACACCGAGTGGATCATATCGCTTTTGTATGGTATGCGGGAAAAACGGCCCTGGCCGGATGCCGCGCAAAACGGCTATTGCTCCATGGACTTGTCCCGGATGCTTGTGGGACAAGGAAGCGGAAAACCCGAACAAATCCCACGACAAGCATCAAGAACAAAGCTCTATGCAGCCGACCAGCAGTGACCGAGGGTTCGAAGAGGAAGACACCAAACAACAGCAGGATTTTGCCGGTTTTAGTGAAACAGAACTGAGTGGACATGGAAACGATGACGCACCAGAAAACGAATGTTTGTCCGCAAAAATTAAAGAGGAAGAACCAGACTCAGAGCGAGTGGACGACTATCGGCGTTCAAGCGAAAGGATCGTTTGTAAGCAGGAAAAATCTGATCGAACCATTGCTAAGGAAGAAAAGGAAATTCGTTTCTGGTCGTGCGACGATGTTTGCCGTTATTTTAGTCGACACTGTCAAGACTGGGGAGATTTATTTCAGGAACAGGTACCTAAACCTTGTTCGGTTTTTGTGAATGCTTACTCATTACACTCTAAAACCCCACAGGAAATCGATGGCCCATCGTTGCTTCTCATGCAAAAAGGAGACGTACTTTCAAGATTCGGTCTTAAATTGGGGCCCGCTATGGAACTGTATCAGCGGATAGTAGCCCTACAAAATGGAGATCGTGAAATCGTTGATGTTCGCTTGACTTGGATATGAATATAAAAATAAAAGATCATTACATTTTATATTTTATTTTAACAAATAACATTTTGTTTACATTACCTTTTAGGGCAGTATTTTCCCTTGAATTTCTAAAACTGCAAATAGTAATGCGTATGCGTACTAAAATTGCTAAAAGGGACAGCGTGAACGGCGTCGTTAAGGTAAGTGATGCTTGTAAATACCGCTTTCAGGAAAGAAAGTATATTTAACTTGCCATCGCTTCATATAATAAATATAGAAATAAATGGATGCTAGAGTAAAGCGACGAGTACTGCATTAAAATTATCCAGGAAATTAAGAATTTCCTACAATATGGAAATTGTTTATATGTATTCTCAACCGTAGCGCATCATGCTGACATGCACAAAGATGGTTGCGGTGCGTACGGCAAATGTCCCAGGTAACCAAATCAAATTCTGTCGATTGAGTGAACCAAATGAAATGAACTTGTTATTAGAGATTCATGTGGTTTACCATGATCATTTGTCTGATCACCCCGTTTAGAACATTTTGACAAAACGTCAAAAGAAAAACCAAAGAAATTTATGACAGTCCAGTTATTGTTGCTTACTTTTACTACGGTCGTTGCACACTCAATTGTAACACGCTTTCTAGACTGCGCTGACAGGCGCTGAACTCCATGCAAAAAAAATCTAGCGCGATTCGCGCGACATCGCGCAAGGTTTTTTTATATGGAGTTCAGCTGCTGTCACTCGGGGTCCACACTACAGCGCGACGTCGCCTGACAGGAGCTGAACTTCATATAAAAAAAAACCTTGCGCGATTCGCGCGACATCGCTGCCTCGTCCGTACCGTATTCGTCCATCCTTCACGCGCAAACCATTTTAAAGTGTACTTGTCTAAACGTTAATTTATAGATAATAGAGTACTTTTTAAGTGTATCATAAGACACAACATTTTTAGACAGTTATTGCTCTGTACGTAAGATGGCATTGGCATACTACACACAGACAAGAGAGCCTGAAAAATTCAGAGATCCTCGAGTTCCATAAATTCAAAAGTCCGTGACACTCCGAGGGTTTCACTAAAATAGATACATCATGTTTTTTTCATGATCAATCTCCAAGCATTCCCAACGAAAAATTTTGGCGTTATTTTGGGGTAAAAGAATTCTCTTCAGAACTGCCCGCTCTTCTTTTCAGAATTCTTTTACCCCTTCTTTTGCAGCAGATTTCCTATGCAATCTAAGCGTAAACTGACTTCTGAAAAGAAGTGTAAAACAATTCTCTTTATACTTGCGGGACGCCTCAAAAGAGAACGCTTTTGACGTGACAGTGCGTTTATAATATCTATTTCTGACTATACGTGGGAAAAAACGTATACTCATTCGTAGTAGATTATATTAGCTGGGTTCAGGATATCTTTTCTTTCCCAAAATAATTATTTTCTTGCAGGAAAATATTTTTGTTTGTTTTATTGTTTTGATATATCGATAATAATAATATATTATCGTCCGGTTCGGAAGGCAATCAGGCGAAACATCCAGAAATGGTCCGACCCCTCCTCTGGTTCGTGCTGGCAAACAGCGACCACGGATCGTAGCAGGCTCCTTCGATGAATGATGTGCAGCACCACTCTGTCATGGTCAGTGAAAACACGTAGAACGCGTTGATGTTCACTTGAAGCCGCTCCTTGAAAAGAATGGAGATTTCTTGATGAAAGGCGCGGACAAATCATTATCAGTAAGAACTCTGCTGTGGGTTCTTACACACGTACTTACTGTCTGGTGCGAGTTAACCCGGCCCCGATTAATCACCCCGAGTCGGTCGATCCAAGCGCTGCTATCGGACACTGGCCACCGATGCTATGTTACACCCGGTAACAACCGATGATCGCCACGATGTCCAACCGCCACCGACCAACTATTAACGCTGTGTTGCAGTTTCGGCGCCTGTCTCTAAGGGTCATCGTCTCTTCCTGTTATCTTTCCTGCCCTTTTCCTACCATGTTCCATGATGTTGTTTAAACACTTGTCTATAAACTTCACTCCGATTCAGACACCCAAACCCGCGAAAGCGTTATTATTAACTCGCGCTTCCGAGCAAGTTGCTTCGATTTCATTAAAAAGAAAACAAATTTTGGCAATCGAAGTCTCATGACGTTTCGTTTGACGATTGTGCCGAATACGCTTTGGTAGGTTATGAGGTGTAAATGTCAAAAAAGCCTACCAAAAATACACTTAGCAAGGTTCTTTTTGGTAGGCATGTATACCTTTTGTAGGAAAGTGCAGCAAGGTTCTCCTTGGGTTTTTATTTCAGGTTCACAAACGAAAACGAAAATGACAGCAGCAATGCATGGCGTTCATTCATGAACCAACCGGGAAGCATCAATGTTTTCAATTCATTCGATTCGAATTGTATCGTGTTCGACTCGGGCGATAGACTCCATGAATCCACATGTTCAGAAAAAAGCATGGAAGTTGGATGCTGCGCCGTAATGGACGTTGCTAAAATTACGAGTGCAAGAAAGTAACTATGTTTTATTCACATTAAAACTTGACAATATTGTCTTATGAATAATATTATCCAGAAATATTAACCATTCCATTAGAAAATATATGGTCTCTTGAAACATTTCATCTCCCCATGCTGCTCTCTGCTAACGTTCATATTTTATTACCAATTTCATTCCCACGCTACATGCTTTCTGCGCAGGAACGTCTCTACACTTGGCAACGATAGTAAACCCTTTGAAGAAAAAAAATCAGTTAAACCACGACCAGCAGGACGATAAGATTGTCACATACACTGTACGAGAATATCCTGTAAGGTTCTCATTTCTTTCTGCTTCTGCAGCTATTGAATGTAATACGAAATTATCCTTAGCAGTTGAACGAAGGTGTGATTTCATAAAATGTGCAAGTATGTTATTGCGGAGTTCTTAAATCTCGTGTCCGATCCTGGGACATTAGCTAATTAAATAGTGGATATTTCCAAGTCAGCAGTGTTTAGTAGTGCCGTGACTTCTATCTGCAAACATCTCCGCTCGAATCAGTGAACAATATTGCAAGTTTGCATGCTCCTCTTTTCCCTCTACGCATAGAACCACGTACTGGCAAGTTTATCGCATTCGTTTACTGCAAAGTTTGGCGCAAATATCGAACTGATCCTGACCGTTCTGTTGCAGCTAGAGAAGGGAACTTGCTTCAAAAGTAAACAATCAAAATGGCAGTCGGAAGAGTTGCAGGCACTGGAAACATTGGTTATTCTTCCAACTATAGGACCGGAGGTTAGTGGTCATATAAGCTTAATTCACAGAAAGGTAGATATCCATCTGTAACTAAATTTGCTTCTACTAAATTTTTCAGGCCGATCCTATCATGGAGGAATAAATGAAGAAATAATATGGATTAGTATTGGGATGGCTGTGACCATCGCAATACTAATCACACTGGCGCTGATTTACCTGGCATATGAAAAATGTCAAAAACGGCGGCAACGGTACATACAGGCGTGAAAAGAAGTTAAACATGCGAATCACGCCATTATGATCCGCGCATCAGGGTAAAAAGCAAGCTCTTCATGCCCCAAATACGGCCAAAAGATAGTAAGCATTTAAAAATAAAATGCACAAATAGCAATTCTCTACCACCACTAAAGGACCAAGATAAATAAAATAATGCCTCTTGAAGGATGCACTAAAAAAATCAAGGATTAATGTAAGGAGATGAACTTAAACGAAATGTAGCCTAGAATAAACCCGAGAGGAATAATTAAATCAGACAAAAGCTAATACCAAATACTTTTTAAAAGCTATATATATATATTTATATATATACATATATAAATTTATATATGATGTATCATTATATCAGCGACCCCAAGGATACGATATATTCAGTTAATCTAAGCTCAAATTGTGACAACTTTCGTTATAAATTATTGCAGTCTGAAAAACAACTTGCCCAAATGTAGTTGGTGGTGTAAAAACACAAATTTGAACTGTATTGTTACATATGGATATTTATATGCAATTTTAACGTGAAGTGAAGGAAACTAGCAGCAGATAATTCAAGCAAATTCAAACGGTTGAGTTTGAATGTAGAATGTTATAGCATAGCAGGAACAGACAAGGAAAAGCATGGAAAAATACAATGTATTTGCTCTGAGCCAAAATCTGTAACCATTGTTAACAGGTGTATCCCACCCCCACCTTTTTGTATTCAAAAACTGTCTTTCTGTCCAGTCTCTCTCGTCCATAAACCATGTTGAAACGCATCCCTATTGGCATGATGAACAATCCTAAATTATGCAATGGAAACGTACCCGTATCTCAGCACGGTTGGAACATTAGTAAGATCTCTAAATGCTAGTAGACGCACTATATTGACTTGAAATCTTAATTTTAACTTTCTGAGTAAGTACCCCCCTCATACTTCCATTAAATCATAAATTGAACCCGAAATTTGTCGTTTTAATAATGCTAAAATCCAATTATTGTTAAGAACACAAAAGAGAATAAATATAAACAAATGGACACAAAGAATAAATTTGTAAGCTTGTTTTTTGCCAACTTCGAAACATTCCATATACATATGCGAATTCTATTTTTACAATCTGGATCCAATGTTGCTACTAGCCACACCTTTGTTCAAACACCAAGCCTGCAGGTACCGTCAATTTAACTATGATTTTAGCAAGAATTTTATTCCAGACAACCTTATTATTATATTGACAATTTTGTTTATCATTTAACTTTCTGTGTCAATTCTGCACCCGTACAACATTCCATAAAACACAGTAATGCTTTGTATTAACACTGTAACACTGTGTTGAGGTGGAAGATTTAAATATCTACAACGTTAAATGCCTATAACTCCCAGAATCGTAAATAATCGCCGCTAATTTTTTCAGCATATCTTCTTAAGGTTTTATATGTATGCCCTTAAAATAAGATAGCCAACAAATTTTCCTTTTCAACAACGTACAACAAGTGTGAGAAAATATTTTATAAATAATCTAAATTAAATATGCAAAACGAGGTGAATATTTGAAAGAAAACGTGATTTTTTCAACTTTGCGCAACTTTCACGGGCGATATCTCTTGCTATTGTGCTTTAAAATTAGTAATATTCTGGAAATTTCTAATCAAACTATTCTTTTTCATGTAGCAGCATTTTTTGAGAATTGGTTTCCTCAAATGTAAAACCAAAAGACTGTACTCTGAACTTCTGTGCAACGTGGTGAACAAACAGCTCGTGCAGTTATAATTTTTGCTATTGCGGTTTTGCTACAAACTTCTGCAACTCACCCGATTCTCTGGTAGTACTGAAGGCTGGTTCACTCCTTGGGCCGATGTGTGTTTCCGAGTACATAGCAATTTCGATTTTGTACGTTGCGTATGATTTCAAATTTTCTAACAAATAAGAATGCTGATTTTTGTTGGTCACGTTTATCGACAGCTCTGGCTCCTTGCAGTCTTGCATGCGTGGCTCATTGATATTACAGTAGAAGATCATGTATCCTGTGTGCACGACATCACCGCACTCCGTGTTCCACTGCAGATGTATCGAAGACGAAGCTGTTTCTGTTATCAAGATCGGTTTCAGCTTACCGATGTCGGTCTTGTGCGTTGCCGTACAGGCGGCCCAGATCATGCCGGACGAGTGTTGGTCGGCATTGGCTGAAACGGCAAAGTTCAACGCCACACCGCCGTTGCACAAAACGAAGGTCGTCTGATTCGAGGGCACGGTAGTAAAGTTGATCGATCCCTTGCAATCGTTCGGGGAGTTACTGTTCGTTTTGCACCAGAACACAGTGTAGCTAGTGATGGACGATGCGTCCCGTGAAGGTGGCTTCCACGAGAGAGTGAATTCGCCAGAATCGGATAGCAGCTTCTCAATTGTCGGTTTGGCGAGACGATGGCGTTGGCTCGGCACAAACACGACACTGCTATTTTCTGACGTGCCTTCTGTATTGGCGCTTCGAATGCGGAAGGAATAGTCCATATCGGGTGACAGTTCTTCGGCGATCATACCAATGGTTTCGTTCCATGTTCTAGGAGAGATATTAAAGATTTATGTTTAAAATCAAGAAATGAAATCTCATATTTTTACTAATTACTAACACACAAACTCTGAAGGCAACATAACAGTAAACTTACTTAATTGTACCGTCCTGACGATGCATTTGCACCTCGTAGTAGAATCCGCTGGCCGCGTTATACTGCCATTTGTCTAACTCTCGCCAATACACAAACAGGCGTTTTTCATTGGAGTGTTCAAAACTGCCCACGGCCACATTAGGCGGCATGTCCGGCCTCCGGGGCAACGTGGTGAACAGACAGCTCGTGTAATTAGACCACATATCGTCTCCCTGCTCGGATGAGTTTGTGCGCATCCGAATTCGCACATCGTAGCGGGTTGCTGCGTACTTTAGGTCGCGCAGCGGCAACACATATTCCATGTTGTGAAGTTCCAAGCCTTCATTGTTCACATTCTGCCAAACGTTGTCATCATAGATGGAAAGTAACTTTACCTCGCTGATGAAATCCCGGTTCAAAAAAGCGTATTTGTACCACTTCTTCCATTTCAAAACGGCACTGTCCGAAGAGATAGCATCCACGTTGCAATTTTCCTCTATGTATGGAATAACCACATCGAAATGGTTGATCACGAAGCTTTGACTCAGCGCACCCAGTTCGTTCTTCGCGGTCAGAGTAAAATAGTAGTACTCGTCCTCGAGCCTGTAGCCCTTTTCGATCACACATTTCTTCATATTCGTCTTTCTTTTGTGCTTCAGCATGCAAGTTAAGCTTTGTGTTGTGGGATGAAAATCAAACTGCAGAGTATAATTCACCGTCACCGGATTTACTTCGGGCGTGAACATGCACACCATTTTGTCCTTCCAGCGCGGTGCGCGACACTTGAAGTCCTTCACTTCCTGTGGTTTGTGCCCGACGTAGACGGTTCGGATCGCGATGCCCCAGGTGTCATTCAGCTTGCAAGTGTACGCATTGGCGCTTGGTTGCGCGTGATCCACCGTAAATTCAATGGTAGTGGAGTTTATGATCTGCAACGGTTTGGAGACAAGTACCGTAAATAAATTTTAAATATTTTGTGCGGATTTGTCTAACAAATGTTCGCGCAGGGTTAACTACTTACCTTCACTTGTTCCCGTGGAACCGGGTTGTCCGATTGGTTATAAAAAATTAGATAACTGCTGTTCAATCCTCGTGCTTTGAGGGAATGCATATTGAGAGTGCATTGTAATCGAATTGTGTCGTTCACCTCGAGGTAAACTGCCTTTTGTGGGAAAATCCCTGATGTAATGAGATGGGAGTACAGATAGGAGAAATAACAAATTGTCTTGAATGAGGGAAGGCCTGTAATTAAAATACTTACATCCCTGTGCAGAAACTTCGCTAACGCAGTATAGCGAACACAGCATAGCAAGAAAAACTAGTCGGGGCATCATTTTGAAATGCTAAAAAAAAATCGATGGTACAAGATTGATTTTCGATCAATGGTTTGCTTGTGCATATATTAACACTGCTTTTCTTTTGCCCAAACGATGTTTTGTCTATTTGTTGATAGTTTAGTTAACATGAGAACTATTTGCTCTATGATAAGGGGGTAGAAAGCAGAGCAGAATTTCACACATTACTTCCTGGTTGTTCTGAAACAATATGAACATTTGACCATCATTTCAACTTCTGCGAAAACCTCATGCAATCGCACTTCCGTCTATGAACTTTTCTACGGGACTTATAGAAACACTTGCCATTACGACATGTGGAAAATCCGTGATTTAAACCAAGCTGTTCATTGGTTGGTAAATGGTTTGGGACCTGGTGCAACTTGAGGCCCCATATACCGGTCTTTGATAGTGATCATTCACCCCCAAACAACTCCTACGCGACCTCGTAGTGATACCACAACCGGTACACGAGTAACGTTTGTGAAGATCAGGTAACCAACCCTGGTGGGAGCTTGGGTCGTATTCAACTACGCGCTCATCAATGTACACTTCCTTGATGAAGGAAGGCACGATAATGAGAAGGATGCCTTTTATGCGCTGCTGGAGAAGGCATATGATAGCTACACGAGGCGTGACATGAAGCTTGTCATTGGAGATATTAATGCGCAGGTTGACATGGAAGAGTGTTTTAAAGCAACCATCGCGACTGACAGCCTGCATACTTGCTCTAATAACAATGGCCTTCGCTGCATTAACTTAGCAACATCTCACGGAATGGTGGTCGGAAGCACATCCTTTCCTCTCAAAGACATCCACAAGGCTACCTGGAGATTACCGGACCTACATACCTGCAACCAAATCGGCCACGTGCTTATTGAAGGCCACTTTTTCTCCGACTTCATAAACATTCGCAGTTATCGGCAGCCTAATGGGAGTTCTGTCCACTATCTGCTCGGTGTTTACATGCGGCCAAAGCTATCGATGATTTGGGAGAAGGAAGAACTGCCCCAGGACTGCTGTCGTTGTACCAGTTTTCAAGAAAGGTGTCACGCTGAACTGCGAGAACTACTGTGGCATTACCATACCAAATGCCAGCTACAAAATCTTCTTCCATCTTTTGCAACAACGGTTGCTCCCCCTGATCAAAAACTTTGTAGGAGTATCAAACTGGTTTCCAGGACACCTCACATCTTCGCTGACTTGAAGACGACCTACGATAGCATGAGCCTGCATCAGCTGTGGATGCTGAGGAAGGAGTTTGAGTTTCCGGACAAACTGATAAGTCTGTAGGGCGACTATGAGCAATGCGATGTACTCCGTAAGGGGGTCGCATCCTCTCTATTCATTTCTCACAGAAGACTGAGGCAAGGTCTTTCATGTTTCCTTGTGAATGTGGCTTTGGAAGGTGTGATAAGGCGAGAAGTCATCGACACGAGACATACCATCTTCTGGCGCTTCATTCCACTCCTGGGCTACGCAGACGATGTTGACAAGATTGCAACACGTCAAAGACAAAGTACATGCAGGGAATACGGTCCAGGGATAATAACCCAAATACCTTACGGTGTGTGACGAAGACACCCTGGAGGACGTGGGTTACTTCGTACACCTCGGATCTCACATGTAACTGTGAGTCTGACGCGGCCTTGGAAATTCGGAGGCGCATCTTCTATGGAAATCGTACCTTCTATAGTCTACCCAAGGTCGAGTCTCCCGGTGGTTTTGATCGCAAGGTTCGGGGGAGTTTGGGACGCAGAAGGCGCTTGGAGAAAAAGATGGAATGACGAGCTGCTAGGTGATCCCCCGATTGGAATCCTGTTAGCTACCCAGCCAGGGAGGTTATCGAAAGGGACCCAACAAGCACGCGGAGGAGAGGAGCGCAACAAGTACGGTGGTTTAACCAGATCGAGGCGGACTTACGGATGATCGGCTTCCCCAATTGGAGATCAGCAGCACAGGGTGTTATAACGCAATGCTTTGTTCACGACACTAGTCGCGTTACAGCTCTAGTCCGTTTATATATATATACGTTCATTCGGTTTCTTTAGAAAATTGTCGATTTTTCAGTTCGGATCGGCTGTCGCTGCAGTAGATGGGCGCGGTAGGGAGAAATGCCTGGCGTTCTTTCTGCGTTGGTGTAAAAGAGGCAAGGCTATCACCATCTCGCTCTTTCCCATCGAAATCCTATCTCAAACGGAAGCTGATGTTGGTAGGGTAAGTTCTTATCACAAGGAAAATCAGTGATAGAAAACTATCGTCAGTTATATTTTTTCTCTGAATTGATTAATAAATTCTTTGTATCAAAACAAACGAGAGTCAGCCCGCTACTGAGTTTAGAACTGCACGTTTCAGCAATATTTACTACTACTAACAATCAATCTGATAGTGCGGAGGGTACATAATTGTTTATTTAATTTTTGTACTTGGTGTTGAGATCATCAATTCATCATTCATAATCATGTGCGAACATGTTACTTTAACATAACTCGCAATACCAATGATATGTATAAAGAGATCGAAAGTCAAAGTGATTTTCACGGTAGCGATTCTATTGTTAATATTTAATATAAAAAAAACTGAGCAAAATAAAAATCAATCAAAGATCAATAAGCTGCCAAAATCATCATATGTAAAATATTTAGCAAAATGTTGTTTAAATTTCTTTGAAATTTTAATTTTAATCGTCTGAGTAAATAGGGGTGGCTGGGGTAATACGCACCCCTGAGGCAATACGCACCCTTTCCCATTTCCCTTGAAAAACGGGATTTCAACGCGTAAAAAGTAGTCACCCTGCAAGATCAAACTGAAATATGGTCACCCTGTGAGTTTGATAGCTCTACATCAACAGAAACGCGAAATAAACGCAAAACAAAATCATTCTCAGCTCAGACAGTTTTTGTTATAATGTGACATACCATTCCGCTAAGGAATATTAAGTGCAAAAACCGATATTTACCAACGAGGAATACGAAATTTAGTGAATTGAGAATCAGTGCTTGAGACTGTTCATGAAAATTTCGGAAAGTATGCAGATTTACTCATATTTTAGATGAATATGTGTTCAACCATGAATGGGGGCAATACGCACCCAGTATGTCGGGGTAAAATGCACCAGTTTGTAAACAAACTATCTTTATTTGACAGTGGATGTTGCCTCTTTGTTGTGGTGCGTATTGCCTCTTTGTTATGGTGCGTATTGCCCCTTTGTTGTGGTACGTATTGCCTCTTTGTTGTGGTGCGTATTACCCCTAGCAAAGGTGCGTTTTGATCAAATCGAGTTTTGATCGATCGATCAAAAATTGAACTTTTTCAAAACTGAAAAAAATACGTTTTTCTAAGCAAAAAAAGCAAACATTCCTGAACTGGTAACTAGTTTGAACCTTCATGAATCCTATTCAGTGATAAAATCAACAATCAAGATCCAAGTTGTTAGAAAATTTTATAGTTTTCCTTAAGGGGTGCGTATTACCCCATCCACCCCTACCACCCTCACACTTTCATTAAATCATAAATTAAACCTGAAATTTCTCGTTTTTCATAATGCTAAAAACCAATTGTTTGTAAGAACACAAAAGAGAATAAATGTAAACAAATGGACACAAAGAATAAACTTATAAGCTTGTTTTTTGCCAACTTCGAATATATTCTAATGAAAAATTAAACCAAATGCCATCACTGTACTCGATACATACAACAGTTTCAGTTTTCCTCAAAGAGAGTAATTTCATCGTTGTTACAAAGAAGATGAAAACGGTTAATCTAAAGATGAAAAAGCGAATGTGTATGTATGTGTATATGGTTAATGAAACGGGATTTTCTTATAACTTTTAACTTATAACGCCGCTGCTGAGGCTGCAGAAGTATATATTTTTTCTTTTAGCCAAGATATACTAGATGATACCGAAAATACGTGAGAGTATAAAACATAGACTATTCAACTGTACTTAAGAAGTAGATGGTTCTAAATCATATAAATCGTATTTCTTTCGATTGGTTAAGGGTTGTGAAGGTGTGGGGGCTTCATTGCCGATTTTCTTTATTTCATTCACTCTAGATTTTTCTTTACACATAATAAGTAATTTATAAATGAAAAACGATTTAAAGGTAAGAGTAGCTGAGGGTGTACTGGAGCTTGTGAGATAAAGGGGAGCGTGTAACATCTTATCTCTTTTAATTTACACACATACACACTCATATATATATATATGTTTAATATATACATGTATGTATATATATGCACCTGACAACAAGAAAATTGATCAAACGCCATCACCCTGTTGCTTGTGGGTTCATTATTGTTTTAATAACTCTACACTATTATATCAAGCTCGGCATACATCATTCATAGAACACATACAGGTACACATAGGATATTCTCCTCC
The DNA here is from genome assembly GCF_943734705.1 of Anopheles coustani. Lineage (NCBI taxonomy): Eukaryota > Metazoa > Arthropoda > Insecta > Diptera > Culicidae > Anopheles > Anopheles coustani. The sequence continues at coordinate 39,701,069 of NC_071289.1, forward strand.
GTTTGCGGGGGTTTCTGGCTCTATCAATAAAATTGGGACATCGCATTAAACTACGAAAATCATTACCGCACCAATTATTGAAAGCAAGTTTTCATTCACTACATGCGATCAAGCCATCATTCCACCCTGCTGTATGAGCAAAAACATGCCACTTTTTCAACAAAAACAGTACGAAGAAGTACAACGATTTTTAGGTCCACACTGGTTATCACACAACATGGATACCCATTTAAAATAAATAGATGAATGGGTCTTTTGATATATGTTGATAACGGACTTTTGTATGTTGAATGTTCAATTTTCGGTTTCCTAAAATTTGGTTCATGTTTTCAGCAAATGCTTACGTCGTTTCATTCGGACGGACAAAGAGAATAATACAAAAAATTGGGCTGAAGTATTGGACGTAAACGTGACAATGTGAAAACTCGTTAGCCATACAACAGAAAGCTCTAAAATACGTCAAAAATTAAAACCTTGCATCCGTTTGCAGATTCGATGTAGTCCAGGTGATTCATAATACGACATCAACAATGGATTTCTTATCATAGTTGCAGGATTGATTGTATATGTGTATGTGTGTGTGTGTATCTGTGTGTTTAAAAAGTGTGCAGTCTTACGTTGCCTCGGTAAGCCCCACCTCTCTCCGATTCTTCACACTATTAGTTCATTTTTTAAAATCCTCCCGAACTGCTCCATCCGACACAGTCGATTCCACGCAGTGGATAAAGACAGGAAAATAGAGAACACCATGCATGGAGTGTGTTTTGGTGTAGAATGCTACATCATCATAGTTGTCAGGAGTTGGACGCACCATCCGGTTCCTACCACGGTAGGTTTCTACTGCAAATGTTGCCCATAATCTGACAGTTGCTTATGTGTAACATATCCTGGACAAAAACAACACGCATAAAGAATTATTAAGAGCTGCACGCTGCATACTGTGTGAGAAACAATCGTTTCGTTCGTACCTGATATTGGAGTCGCCGACATTTTGGCGTTGAATGTTTTCTGCATCGAATCTGAAGGCGCCATCATGGCAACGTTTGCAAGTGCACCTATTTGCAGGTAGCCGGAGGAATTGATTGGCTGTTTTATGGGCTATAAAAAAATCGTAAAAAGAATCAATCACCAATACATATTCTCTGGCACAACATTCATCCACGTACATTGACCGCAGGGGCAGGAACGTAACCGGATGTGACCGGCATTGGTGTCGGATTGCTTTGTGTACCACCAGCACCCTCCATCATCATCAGCAAAGCTGGTGGTGTCCCTGAAGTACATCCTTTGTTCACATTGCCAAACGAACGGTCCATCATTGCTCCTCCATTCGGCGACGAGTGACTCTGAGATTGCAGTTCATCCAAATGGTTGCTGTCGATCGTGTCCGATGCATCGTCGCCGAACTGGTTAAGATATTTTGAGACGGAAAAAATGGGCGTTAATTATAAACATTATTGCAATAGAAATAACGTACCCGGTGGTCCAGATCTTCATCCTGTCGCTCTGCTTCCTGATCGTAAAAGCTTGTATTATCCTCTTCGCAACATGCACTATTGCTACAAAAATCGGGTGATGAGCGCTCCCGACTCAGATCGCCAATGCTTCCCCCGGAGGATGAGGATGACTGCAGCAGACATTGATTTTGCTCTTTTGCGTAGCCATCGTCCTTCGTGCAGTTGCTGATAGTGCCGTGCTCGGCAAAAATTAGTCCTCCGGCACTGACGACGTTGAAGCTCGGTTTCGAAGGCCCCGTTAGATCGTTCAGCCCATCGGGAATGATCACTTGCACTTTTAGCACGTGCTTCACCTTTACGACCGAGTAGCTCATAAGAACGAAAACTAAAATAAAGCTTCCTAAAATCACTAACGGCAGAACCATTCCGCTCTTTCCTGAAACGTTACACCAATGTGCCAACGGCACCGACCAGGCACCGTAAAGTAGCCGAACATCGTGTGGAGGCATGTCGCCTTCAGCGAAGCCATTGCCGTGGTGATAGGTGCCTGAAGCATCAGTCCCGCATTCATCATATGCGACGTAGTGCTTCAGTGCCGGCCAGCGCATCTGTATAACTTCCCACCGCGCCTCGCAGGAAAGGTTCGTAAACGCTACCCCCTCCTCACCGACAATGTCCACGTTTACGGCTCGAACGGAAAACTCGTACTTGAAGCTGTCCTGTGTTTGGCAAATTGCCTGTCGCAGTTGGCATCCAGGCCGGCGTTGCTGGTAGGTAACGTAGCCCTTGCTAGTGATCCTCAGCTCGTAGAATTCCGTACAACCGGCTGGTTTAGAGGGTGGATTCCATCCGATCGTAAGTTGCGAACTACTGGTGCTGTTTGTGCTAGGCTGATCAATGGTTTGCGGTTCACCAAGAAGCGTACGCACATGCACTACATTGCTGACGGGCGAATCGGCCACCGTGTGAGCCCGAACGGTTATATTGTAATCCGTAAATGGTTCCAAATTATCCAACGTTTTCTCCACCTCTCTATTATACGGGCCTTCCAGGTTGTGTTTGTGCGATTGTCCGTTGTACAAAATTTCATAACTCATCGTGCCTCCGTTAATCTGCAGCGGAGGTTGCCAGTGCAGGGTAACACTATTCTTCGTTATATTTTGTACCGTCAGGTTCCGAGGTTGCGAAGGAGCTGTATCGTAGAGATCACAAAGATAAGAGCAAGTATTACACATAATGCCGAATAGTAAACGGAATTTTGATTTCAACTTCTCGTGTTTCTACCATGATGAAAGAATTGAAGAAAAACACCATACTATTCTTCTTCTTCTTGGCGTAACGACCTCTTGGTCATGCCCGTTAAGCGCTTACGAGACTTGTTTCCCTGTTGTACGTGTATAGTCAGTCCTCTCGTACAGGGGAGGGTCCGGTCTCGGTTGGGACCATACTATTATTTTTCTATTTAAAATGAGTCAATTCGTCAATTTACTTCACGTCACTATCCAGCTGTAGCAAGCTCATGTTGTGATTCGGTTATTAAGACAATTATTTACACGATCCGCTTCTAACTCTTTGCAGATTGTTCGCGGATGGTATACAGACAGTAGCAAATATTTCTTTAGTACAGATTACCAGATATATAATTATCCGGGAGTCCGCGATAGCCGAGCGGTAGCGCCGGGGCTCTCTGCCTCAACGGCGTGGGTTGGAGATTTCCAACCGAGACCGTACCCTCTCCTGTACTAGAGGACTGACTATCCACGTACTTAAAGGAAAAAAGTCTTGTAAGCCCTTAACGGTCAGGCATGACTAAAATGACGGTCGTCACGCCAAGAAGAAGAGAAAAAATGCAATACTTAAAGTACAACAATTTCAATCGGTGCATAATTGGGCGCACTCCGAATCATTGCTCCTAGCTGTTCAATGGCTCACCCTCCTGAAGTTCAAAAGTTGTAATTTTTTGGGCCGCGATATCCCCGGAACTAATCGGATCTTTTCATACACAGGCAGTTTTGTTACAATCTTCTGCAACTCACCCGATTCTCTGGTAGTATTGAAAGCTGGTTCACTCCTTGGGCCGATGTGTGTTTCCGAGTACATAGCAATTTCGATTTTGTACGTTGCGTATGATTTCAAATTTTCTAACAAATAAGAATGCTGATTTTTGTTGGTCACGTTTATCGACAGCTCTGGCTCCTTGCAGTCTTGCATGCGTGGCTCATTGATATTACAGTAGAAGATCATGTATCCTGTGTGCACGACATCACCGCACTCCGTGTTCCACTGCAGATGTATCGAAGACGAAGCTGTTTCTGTTATCAAGATCGGTTTCAGCTTACCGATGTCGGTCTTGTGCGTTGCCGTACAGGCGGCCCAGACCATGCCGGACGAGTGTTGGTCGGCATTGGCTGAAACGGCAAAGTTCAACGCCACACCGCCGTTGCCCAAAACGAAGGTCGTCTGATTCGAGGGCACGGTAGTAAAGTTGATCGATCCCTTGCAATCGTTCGGGGAGTTACTGTTCGTTTTGCACCAGAACACAGTGTAGCTAGTGATGGACGATGCGTCCCGTGAAGGTGGCTTCCACGAGAGAGTGAATTCGCCAGAATCGGATAGCAGCTTCTCAATTGTCGGTTTAGCGAGACGATGGCGTTGGCTCGGCACAAACACGACACTGCTATTTTCTGACGTGCCTTCTGTATTGGCGCTTCGAATGCGGAAGGAATAGTCCATATCGGGTGACAGTTCTTCGGCGATCATACCAATGGTTTCGTTCCATGTTCTAGGAGAGATATTAAAGATTTATGTTTAAAATCAAGAAATGAAATCTCATATTTTTACTAATTACTAACACACAAACTCTGAAGGCAACATAACAGTAAACTTACCTAATTGTGCCGTCCTGACGATGCATTTGCACCTCGTAGTAGAATCCGCTGGCCGCGTTATACTGCCATTTGTCTAACTCTCGCCAATACACAAACAGGCGTTTTTCATTGGAGTGTTCAAAACTGCCCACGGCCACATCAGGCGGCATGTCCGGCCTCCGGGGCAACGTGGTGAACAGACAGCTCGTGTAATTAGACCACATATCGTCTCCCTGCTCGGATGAGTTTGTGCGCATCCGGATTCGCACGTCGTAGCGGGTTGCCGCGTACTTTAGGTCGCGCAGCGGCAACACATATTCCATGTTGTGAAGTTCCAAGCCTTCATTGTTCACATTCTGCCAAACGTTGTCATCATAGATGGAAAGTAACTTTACCTCGCTGATGAAATCCCGATTGAAAAGAGTGTATTTGTACCACTTCTTCCATTTTAAAACAGCACTGTTCGAAGAGATAGCCTCCACGGAGCAATTATCATCCATGTATGGAATAACCACATCGAAATGATTAATGGCGAAGTCCTGGCTTAGCGAGCCTAGTTCGTTCTTGGCAGTCAGAGTAAAATAGTAGTACTCGTTCATGAGCCTGTAGCCATTTTCGATCACACATTCCTTCATATTCGTCTCTTCTTTGTCCTTCAGCGCGCAAGCTAAGCTTTGTGTTGCGGGATAAAAATGAAACTCCAGAGTATAATTCACCGTCACCGGATTTACTTCGCGTGTGAACGTGCACACCATTTGGTCCTTCCAGCGCGGTGCGCGACACTTGAAGTCCTTCACTTCCTGTGGTTTGTGCCCGACGTAGACGGTACGGATCGCGATGCCCCAGGTGTCATTCAGTTTGCAAGTGTACGCATTGGCGCTTGGTTGCGCGTGATCCACCGTAAATTCAATGGTAGTGGAGTTTATGATCTGCAACGGTTTGGAGACAAGTACCGTAAATAAATTTTAAATATTTTGTGCGGATTTGTCTAACAAATGTTCGCGCAGGGTTAACTACTTACCTTCACTTGTTCCCGTGGAACCGGGATGTCCGATTGGGTATAAAACATTAGATAACTGCTGTTCATTCCTCGTGCTTTGAGGGAATGCATATTGAGAGTGCATTGTAATCGAATCGTGTCGTTCACCTCGAGGTAAACTGCCTTTTGTGGGAAAATCCCTGATGTAATGAGATGAGAGTACAGATAGGAGAAATAACAAATTGTCTTGAATGAGGGAAGGCCTGTAATTAAAATACTTACATCCCTGTGCAGAAACTTCGCTAACGCAGTATAGCGAACACAGCATAGCAAGAAAAACTACTCGGGGCATCATTTTGAAATGCTAAAAAAAATCGATGGTACAAGATTGATTTTCGATCAATGGTTTGCTTGTGCATATATTTACACTGCTTTTCTTATGCCCAAACGATGTTTTGTCTATTTGTCGATAGTCTAGACTCTAGAGTCTAGAGGATGGACGTGAAAGTTGCGTCTCTAGAAGTCTAAACATTGGCCTTGTTCTTTGCTGCTACGTAAACAAGTTTTAATGTCCGCTTAGTGCGTACTCCGTAACATGAGAACTATTTGCTCTATGATAAGGAGGTAGGAAGCCGAGTAGGATCTTATCTACATTAAAATGTGGAAGGAGGCAATTCCAAGAAATAATTTCACACAAACAGGGGATGATCTGTGGGCGCTTTGTGAGCGTCTGTCATGCCAGATTCATGGAGGATCCGAACCAACAAGTATTACGACTGAACAAACAACGCAAAATAATGTGCCGGGAGAATTGGATGGTAGACTGCTCACTAGCTCTGGGGAGGTGGTTGGAAGGTGGAGGTAGCACTTCGAAGAGCACCCTAAAATGGGGACATTATGAATAGGAGCATGGACGCGGAACTTGGGGTACCACTTGGGGCATATGGGTACGATGACGTTTACCCGGTCCCATCCTTGCATGAGGTCTTTCATGCAAGTGGAAACTTAACACCTTGCCGTCTAAAGATCCCATACGGGGTCCGTCCAAAAGCCGTATCGGTTTTCATCCGATCACATCATTTAGGTGTGCTGTCAAAACTGTCAAATGACAGCCGCCACATTACATTGGATGTAAAAAACATAAAACGGAATGTAATAAACTTCGCGAGCGTTTTGCTGTACCAGTTCCAGTTCGGCAGTGCATCAGAGCGGATTGTTAGCAATGCACGGGGTTCCTGAAATAGTTAGCGGAAAGTAAGGTTACCTTACGGCACGACCGCGTGGTGACGCCGAGCTGGAGCTCAAGTCAGACAAATCCTAGCTGGTTGAGTCAATCAAGCGGATCACGAGTTTTTGGGTCCTGACAAACGGAAGGAATTATCCCTCCCGTGGACGGCGGGTGGACATATGGCTACTATAGCCAGCGGTTCGGGAAGAGTCGGTACGCCTCTGATTACGAGTAAGGGAACAAATTGTTCGACTTAGCGTAGGAGGATATACTCCGACTCGCATACCGAAAGAAGTAGTTTTGCTGTACGTACGAATATTATAAAGCTGAGGATAGACGGATGCAATATTTCAATGCAATGAAGTAAAATTTGACATTTCTACCCAAAATGACAGTCATTGCAATATTTCTATGCGTATTTCTTTGCAACATTGCAAAGATCCAAACGGGGAGGTTAAGCATCGAAATATTGCATTCACTGTCATTTTTGGTAGAAATTGCTGGCAAGGTGATAGGCAAAGTTTGGGAGCAGGAAGAACTTTCCCAAAAAACTGAATGACTGGTGTCGTTGCACCAGTTTCCAAAAAAGGTGACAGGCTGGACTGCCAGAACTACCGTGGTATTACCATTCCAACTGCCAACTACAATTTTTTCCAACGGTTGCTGCTGCACCAGACCGAAAAACAGCCGGGTTCAAGGAGAGACGATCGACCACGGCAGGACACAACACATCTTTATTGACTTTAAGACGACCTACGACAGCATTGACCGGCAACAGCTGTGGATGCTGTTGAAGGAGTTTCAGTTTCCATGTAAGCTGATAAGACTGTGTAGGGCGACTATGCGCAATGTGATGTGCTCCTCCGTAAAGGTGCACAAATAGATGACACCAACTTTCATTCATCAGAAACTTTCATTTCAGAGGACTGAAAGTTTCCGAACTCATCACTCGTTTACACCACTCACATCAAATTAACGCTAACTGTCAACCAGCAATGATGAGCCGGTGAACAAACTATGCAGAATTGGAAATGAGCTATATAATTTCATCTGTAAAATTAATAATCATACTCATTTAGCGTAGTGTTTAGTTTAATGCGAGTGAAGTTGCATCGCATAAAATGTTTAACGATCATTTTAAATAGTTTTATACTGTCAGCTCCTTCCCTAGTAGAGCAAAAATCAAACAAATTCCATTGCTTTGAAATAAATTTGTAGCCATTGCTACGTTAAGTGAAATTTTTGTTGCACAACCAAACTTGCTTGTTTTTTTCGCATTTAGACAAGTTTAATTGAGTTTCACATGAGTGAAATGAGTGTTAGACAATTGTTATTAAGTGAAAGTTGCAATCGTTTATAACACGTTTAAGGGTCGGGGTGGTGTCGCGTTCTTTCTATTAGTCTCCCGGAGAGGACTGAGGCAAGGGAAAAACCTTTAATGTTTCCTTTTCAACGTGACTTTGGAAGGTGTAATGAGGCGAGTAGGCATCGATACGAGAGATAATGGGCTACGCAGACGATATTGACATTATTGCGGTCAGCAAGAGGACCATCGCGGGAAAGTATGCTGAACTTAAGTCAGAGGCTCATCGGATTGTACTCCAGATCACGTCAAAATCTAAGTACATGCAGGGAATAGGTTCTAGGGATAATAACCCCAGATACCTTTTCCTGTATCACAATGGCCGAAGACACCCTGGAGGACGTCGGTTCCTTCTTATAGCTCGGATCTCAAGTCACATGTGACTCGGACAAAGCCTTGGTAGTCTACGCAAGTGGCTGCGATCCAGTCGAGTTTGCCGGTGAACCAAACTGACGCTCTACCAGACCCTTATACAATAATATGTAAGGCCCGTTGTGCTCTACGGACATGAGACATGGACCTTACTGGAAAGAGATCCACGAGCACTTGGTTTTTTTTTAACGTAAGCTGATACGGTCGATCTTCGGAGGAATAGGGGATGCGGATGGCGCTTGAAGAAGTAGATGGAACGACGAGCTGTTCGAGCTGCTGGGTCATCCCCCAATTGGAAAGCTGGTGAAAATCGAAGGACTTAGAATGATGGAGCATATTGTAAGGAGGCTTGTTAGCATAAGCTACCCAGCCAGGGAGGTTATCGAAAGGGACTCAACGCTTATCGTCAGTTATATTTTTTCTCTGATTTTTTTAATCGTTCTCTTAGTAGAAAAACAAATGAGAGTCAGCCCGCTGCTGTATTTAGAACTGCGTTTCAGTAATAATTGCTTTTTGCTTTCGATGTGGTAGTGTGGAGAGTGCATAATTGTTTATTTAACATTTCAACTTGCTTGTTAAGATCATCCACGTAAAACTCAACACAAATAACAGAACACGATTTCATACGCTCTAATGCACATAATCGATTTCTCGAAAATTACCATTTATTTGTATGACCTTTCAGTATCTTTTCCGAAAGGAAATTATGTTACTTTTACATCATTCCCAATACCAACGATATGTACAAAGAGATTGAAAGTCAGAGGTTTTTCACGGCAGCGATTCTATTGTAATATTTCATATCCAAAATTATGCCAAATAAAAATTAACCAAAGATCCATGTTTTTGTTTTTATATATTTTGTTTAACTTTCATTAATTCAATGTAGTTCTTTGATTCGTTGCATATACAATAAAAGCAGCGACGAAGTGCACGTGGATGCTAGGGTCCATAACAAAAATTTAGACGAACCGAGTGGCAATGAAAGGCAAACGTTTCTACGAAATGTCAATTATCGTCACGCAATCTCCAGTTGCGACGGGAGGAAAAAAATACAAATTATCGCAAGCTGTGTATGAAGCTATTTATCTAACCAAAATGTGTGGAACCTCTGGTATAATAAAGTGGTTAAAATGTTAAAACTGTAGCTCAAGTATTCACACACATTCTCTAAGCATTTTTTAAGTTCTTAACACGATAGACGGTTGAACAGGGTGCGGAAATGAAGATCCATTTCTTACAAAAAGAGACCGGCATAGAAAACGTAGATTATCAAATTACAAGCGGGTGGAACTTGTACTGCCTTGGCCGAGCCTGGCTTGGGCCTGGGGTTTATAATTTTTTTCACACTACTCAATGCAATTGAACCAAATTTTTGCTTACTACTGCCAAATTATTGCTGATTACAATCACAAATAAAATGTATGGTAAAACAAAAACTCTGTATAGTTACTTGCAAACTGATTGCAAACTCAGGAATGCAGTTGATCGTACGTAAATCTTTATTCATACAGTGCATACACATGGTTGAACTAATAGTAGTGGTAATAGTAATAGTAGTAATGGTTTATCGATCACTTTTTTGTCACTTTTGTAGCGAGTTGTTGAAGCCGTCTAAGAAAGAAGACACAGTTCCATCGTAAGGATGTGCATGTGTTCCCGTTTGAAAAAAAACGCTAATTCTCCACGCCTGCTTTCCAGGCAACTGAGAAAATGTAAGTCCTATGGATCCTTGTGTACTGGTTAACATAAAAAAGAATCATCTGCTCGACATATGTTCCAGTTGTCCCGGATGGAAGCTTTTGGAAAGTCCACACAGCATGCAATACAAGCCAAACCAGCCAGGAGTCACGAAGCGAGGGTGTATAAGAGAATGAAAAAAGGGACAAAATCGGTGTTTGCCACCGAATACACGGAGAGGAGATGTTTTCTTCGAAATCAAAACAAAATCGACCCGGTCAGTTACCACCACACGCCAGTACGCGCTGGTGTTTGTGAAAAGCCTAGCTATTTCTGTCAAACTGGGGCTTACCTGTGTTGGTGTAATGCTTTTCGTTACTTTTTTTCTATTTGTGGGCAGATGTAAACCGCGCACACACTATCCTCGCCGCGGCATCACACGCCCCTCACCGAGACCAGACGATTCCGAGAAATTGTTTTATATCGCTTCCAGGAAAAATAGTTAGGAATTTCGACGAAACCGCGTTCCGAGAAGCTAGCGCTCCAATTCTGTGGTTATTTTTAACGTTTTGGTTCACTACGTAATTTCACGATATTATAAGTCTTGTAGGATATAATTCACCAATAATCTACCGAGAAAGAACTAATACGGTACGCAACAAGTGTATGAAAAAGTGCAATTGCTACTGCATTATTCACTCAGTGCATTACTTCCCAATTCGTTTACCAGCACTTTTTTGTACGTTATAGCTCAATCGCTATATTCACAGTGGCGCTTAGAACAGTCTACAAGCCACACTATATATTTTAGAAAGAACCTGTGTTCTGGAAACGCCTTACGCGTTGGCTGTTTCCAAGAAATAAAACGATTGAAAGAGGACAGCGACACTGCGAGACTCCTCTTGGCTAGCGATCCGACCTCACTGACGTACGCTACTCTACTGCTGTCAAAATTTACATCACACGAACTTGGCGATGCTTTTCTGCCTCTCGGTCCGCTTTGATAGTGTGCGTCAATCGGAGGCGGCACAACAATTTTAAACAACGAAAAAATACATTAGCTGTTTTTCTTTAAAAACGTGTTGACGGTAAAAGTTTTACAAAATAGGTGATATTATGATAAAATTTCTAAGAAATACGATTGAAACTTGTTGCTTAATCGATCTTTCTCCCTCTCTTGATTGATATGTTTCTGCTTCGAAGGGCTTCGTTCGTATTATAAAAAAAACGCTTATCTCAACACGTTGCAAGTGCATAACCCTCAAAAAAACACAATATTTCTAGATTTTACCTAGATAAAAATTACATCGTTCCCACCAAGCGTAATCAATGAACCTGTTTATTTAAGTTTTACATTTACATTTTTCATACATTTATTACATTCATTTGCAGCAACGTGTCTACAGGTTGGCAGGAACAGGGTCCTTGTATTCATGCTTCAGCTTCAGTCCTTCTCATTAATTTTACTCATATTTTAACAATTTATTATATTCCATATGATTCCCCTACTTTGAGTTGTATAAATTGTAATAACATTGTACCGCTGAAACTATCCAGCACCGTTTTAACTGTGTATAATTTATAAAAAGGAACCAATACGTATTTCGTAATTATTGTTTTGCAATAAACAGACTTTTCCGTTATCATCAGTAAGCTTGGGGAAATACCAATGTTCCTATGGCGCCAACCCGACGTAGTATGTTTTGACACACTTTAGTAAATAGCAAAGCATTTAATAAACCCAAAGTTAGCTGTTAAACAACACATTCATCCGATTCTACCGAATGGTCACATTTCTAAGCAGTAATATAGTATTCCCGTTTGTTTTTGCAATTTTCCCGAGCTATGTAGCATAATGCAATGCAAATCAGAATGGCAATAATAATTCCCATTCCTATGCTCACGTACATTATCTCTTCGTTGATGCCCGCGTACGAACGTCCTGAAATGCCACAACATGTAATGTAATGTTTTGCAAGTTTACTTGTAAATCCGTTTTCTCTTTACCATCGGAGTATCCATTGCCATACCCGAGACGACCCGTAACACGCCCTAAACAGATGAAACCCGAGAAATACTTTGTCAACATGTGATACTGTATTGGGCTGAAATTATATCAAACTTTCTTACCGCCGACTGCCATGTTCTGTATAATACGATTTCCGCGCAAATGCACAATTTTGAAGCTTGAAATCGTCCAAAAAGTTAAAAAGAGTAGATTTTAGTTCAACGCACTACATAACAAAACCACTTCAGCTGCTCGTCGTAATGATCATAGCAAAATGATGCTCGCACACAGCATCCTGACAAGAAGTATCTGGTATTGTATAGTTTGGAGTTTTTGATTTTGCGCACTCTTGTTACAGTGTTGTACGCTAAATCATACAGTTAACTTCTATTTATCCCTTTTGCCATGTTATTGAATATACTGACCTGACTAACTAAATAAAATGATCAGTATTGAATCAAAAGTTAAATTAATCCTAATTAATTAAAATTGTAATTACAAATGTTACTCAATCAAAAATGCTAAACGTAGGTGGGCGCTCAAGAAATAGCTTTTATTGATTAGGGCTTTGATTTTTATTATATTTTATTTCAGTTCTTTCATTTAATTTCATGACTACAGCTTTGTCATCGAATCACAATTTCCCCCCCAAGGTTCTGTTGGCGATAGGTATTTTAGTATTTACTCAATCTACCTCCCAAAACACTAAACTATGTAAGTTTTTTCACATTTCCTCGAGTGGTGTTAATCCCAATAACTCCATGCCTGTGCAAAGAACTTTTTGAACGTTATTAAAGAGGAGTATTCGCTGGAGCCGCTTTTGTATATCGGGTTCATGTTTGATGTGCAACACTTTCAGTGCAAGGTTTGTCGATTTACTAAAAATAAAATTAAGTATATAATTTGGATTTACTTATTTCATACAGTAGCATACTTACCATAATCGAAATAGATAAGCCACAAGAATACACGCCTCGGCTGCTTCTTGAGCTTGATGACAGACTGGTTCAAAATTGGCTAGCTGGCAAATTATTTCGCTAGCCTCAGCTTCCGGTAAATACTGAACTGCACAATTAATGGAGTTTACATCCACATCCGATGCTTGGGCACGTATAAGACTAACCAGTCTACAATGAGTATACTGTAGCTTGATACCGGAGTCTCCGTCCATTTGTAGAATTTTTGACCATTCGAATTGGTAATCCTTCATACGTCGTTGTTTCAAATCATTAATAATAACTGCACTTGCTCCCAGTATATCGCAAACATCTGAATTGTGAATCGCGTTCGCTCTAGTGTTTGGAGATTCCTTCTGTTTCTCCAGTACTAATTCTTGGGCCTCATGTAGAATATCTTTTAAAAATACCACCTGCCCTCGTCGCGTACTCATACCGTGAATTCGTCCAAATTTTATGTGTTCAATATCGTTTGCGTAAGGAAGTTCGAACGCATGTGCTATTCCGCTTAATGATACAAAATGATCGTTTTGTCCATTTTCGACTACGTACAAACATTTTTCGAAGCTATATCGAACGTGACGATCCATGAGTGCAGCAACATCCCTTAAAATGTACATTCCTGTTCCATCGCTTTTCACCAATGGCACGGTACGATTTTTAAGCTGAATCACCAGGCGTCCATCGAGTTGCTCGTGCAGGATGCCTCGGTCTTTCATCGCATTTAAAACGTGCGATATCTTATTCATACTATACGACGATTCCCACTCATAGCTGCTGAAACGAACTCCTAGCCTTCGATATAGATCTTCAAGCTCTTTTACGGTATATGCGCGATACTCTTGCCAGTTCTGCATCTCTTCTGTTGTTCCGTGTTCCATGCTAGCAAATATATCCATGGCAGCGGTGTGCATTTTTGGGTCATCACGGGCTACATTATACGCATGAACGTAAGCGTCGTATAGGCACTTGATAGGATTTTTGTTGATTTCGTTCAATGAAAGAGCCTTTAAGTGAACTCCCAGAGCTAAATATCCAAACTGTGTGCCCCAATCTCCAAGGTAGTTCAGGCGAACTACACGATTTCCGAGATGTTCGTTAATGTTTGATATAAAATTCCCAATTATAGTTGAACGTAGATGACCAGCGTGGAATGGTTTAGCTATGTTCGGAGAACTGAATTCCACCACGATCGTGTTACTAGGCGGGTTTTCTTTGGAGCACGGGCTATTTGTTAGAGCTTGCGAAATAAATGTGTCTTTGTTGAGCACACATTTCAGCCATCGTTTTCCCGCCGTGGTTTGAATCGTTGCCTCATCACAGTTTTCGTCTTGTTTTAAAATTTTACAAAACTCTCGTGTATTGGATGAATCTTGTTGAAATGCTTCACCTAAATGATGGAGTGGTACGTGCAGCTCTGGAGTTTGGGTTGTCTTTTGGAAAGTAAACTTGAGTGCCGACACCGGCAAAGGAACATTCAGGTCACGTAATCGGCCTGCCTTGAATAGAGTCAAAGAACGAGTTTGAAGTAAGTCTCATTAGCCCGGTGAAAAGGGTTGAATCGCGCAACATTTTTAATACTCACCTTTTCTGTAAGCAGCTTTCTGTAAAAATAAGCCATAGCCATTAAAGCCTCTCGTTGAGCTTGAGAGCGGGCCGTAACGCCGAAAACATACCAAATGTAAACATTCCGATGAATAACTGTTATACTCACAGTTGTCATCTGATCAGCTGGTTGCATTAGCCCAAGGTTTGTAGAAACGATTAATATTGTTGTGGTCACACAAAAACCACATTTTTGCTCATATTCCTGTACAAATAGGCTAATTTCTTAGAGATTTTCATGCATGGTTATGTTGATGCTCCCATAAAATCCATTGAAATATAGGCAAAATAATATATTTCATATCTTTCGGACCTGTTCTACAGCTTGACAACCGCAACGCAAGTGCAACGTTGTCCTTTCTACTCATTTGTGGCAAGAAGTCGACCCATCCTCATAACCGTACTTGTCGTTTTCGTTTTTTATCTTTAAAATAAAGAATGAAAAGAACAAATTAGATTGAAAAATACTGAGTACACGACGGGCGGCGCTAGTACGTATGCGTGCGTGCATTGCTTTGCGGGTAACTAGTGGACAAAATTTCTACTCCGTCGGATTCTCGTGGCAACACTTATCTTGCACCCTGCGGAATTCTTGCATCTTCGCCCGAGTGAGCTGAGAAACCGTGTTCACATTTTATTGCATTGGCATTTCGTTCGCAAACCGAATCGAATCCAACGAGAAGAAGAATATAGAACAGATTGTTGATTCGCTTTTACCGTGAACATTACGAAACTAATACGCCAGCCACGCCAGTACGTCCTACGGCCGCGTTACAATAAATTCATGATAAGTTGTAATTGAAATGTTTTGGAAGAAGAAAGCAAATTGACGAGAATTTTTTTGCCTAAAAATTCCGTGGCAGTGCAGGTGTGCGCTTGTGCTAGTGTGTGTATGTATGTGTGAGTCATTACGTGTGTCATAATTTCGGGTGCGTGAACATCGAGAGCAGTAGTGTCGCTGAACTATCAAAGTTTGGAAAAAGGGCACAGTGTAAGGTGAATTGTTCTTTAACAGGAGAAAAGCACGAAAGTGAAAAAAACATCCAGTTCTAGAAAAGTGCTTATTGAAGGGGACAGCGACTGGGCGTTGATTCAGCGGGGAAGCTAAAAAGGATATCGTAGTCAACATGGCTGGCCAAACGATCAATGACAGGTTGTTGGCTGCACGGCACAGTCTTGCTGGACAAGGGCTGGCCAAATCCGTGTGCAAAGCGACCACAGAGGAAATGATTGGCCCCAAGAAAAAGCATCTCGATTGTAAGTGTTGACATCGTGATCTAGAGTAATGACGAATCTTGTATCTGCTGGCAATCAGACGATAGCGAACGGTCAGTGAGAGCAGTTTCTGGGGGCTGGGGAGTGGGGATACCCTTGGCCTCGATGAATTTGGATTTGTCTTATTGACATTTGGTGCCCCCAAATTTTATGTTCGCTTTTCGCACTACGCGGTCGAATATCATTGACAAACTCGGAACGATGCTCCAGCATGGACGTCCTGCCCGTGGCTGACAAGTCCTTGCGTAAGGGGCACGCTGTACGCCAGCGCAACATCAAGTGCAAGAATATAAAATAATCTTTTTTCTTTTGCCTCGCTAGAGACTTTGATTGTAAATACGTTTTGTGATACTTATGTAAAAAGCCACTGCTCGCTAGCGATTGTTGGAAGAACACAATCATGAAAAGAAATGAGAAACAGAATACAAAAAGATAGTGAGTTATTGCTAGTAACGAGCCTGGCACTGGTATCCTCCCTCTGAACGATAACGATACATGGAAACCACATGCATATGTTGACTGCCCACTCTTAATGTCCCAAACGACAAGAACATTTCTTTTGCTTTATCGCCGCATGCTGCTTTAACTCTCTTGATAGTGCTTCTTTCCAATGATTGCTACCATGGGCAATGTCAGATACAGGATTCGTCGCCCACATCCATTTAGTTAGAACCAAACAACTGGCTGACAAAGCATCTCATAAACTTTCGTATGTATTTTTTTAAAGATTTGGTACATTGCACCAACGAACCGAACGTTTCGATTCCGCACCTGGCCACGTTACTAATCGAACGGTCGCAGAATGCCAACTGGGTCGTGGTATACAAGGCACTTATCACAACCCATCATATGCTGGCCTATGGCAATGAGGTAAAATACTATCGAAAATTTGCGTCGAACATTCGTAGTAATTTAGTTTTAACTTGCATCTTCTGATTTTAGCGATTTATACAATATCTGGCGTCTAGTAACTCGTCATTCCAGCTGAACAATTTCCTCGACAAGGGTGGCGTGCAAGGTAGATATCATTGTAGAGGACCCGTCAGAGCGTACATAAAACATTCCGCAGACCAGACAAATTACCCAACAACATTATACTAAAATCAATTACTTACACAAATTCTAACCGAAACTGACCTTTACCGATCAGAATACAATATGGAACACTTTTCGTGAGGTCCCATTCTCGCTGCTTATGTAGAGCAACATTAGCAACGTCGAACTAACAAATGCCTTAAACCATTTCTTTTTTTTTCTCTACCGACTAACCATCTCTCTACCTTCAAATTGTCATTCGCGAAAAATTGTAGGTGTCGTTGGCGCTCGAATGGGTAAGTAGTTGTTCCTCTTTCATATTTTTTCGTCGTTTGATAGTCATGGCTACTAAATAAAATGTGTGCTAAAGACGATTTGTCTTTTTAAATGAAGAATAGGCACCATTGTTTAACAACTTTCCCCAATATCTCTTTTCATTCTTATTCTAAATAACATTAAACTAACATTCGGTGATGTATATAAGACGGATGTTGTGAGTAGCCTTTTTATGATTTGATTATCTTTAAGCTAAATTTTGTGTATCATTAGGAATGGGAAGTAATGTACACAGCTTGAAATGTTAAGCTTGCAATGTGTTTATTGAATTCAATTGTTCAAAGTTTTTCTATTGGTATTTTGTTTTTTTTTTCTCGATTGTTTAGCCTTCATACATCGATGTGATTTATTTGGCAGAAATCATTCCAAACTCGTTAATTTTTTCAGGCTACGATATGTCTCCGTTCATACGACGGTACGCTAAATATTTGAACGAAAAGGCGCTGTCGTACCGTACCGTGGCGTTCGATTTTTGCAAAATGAAACGTGGCAAGGAAGAGGGCTCGCTGCGCATGATGCACGCCGAAAAACTACTGAAGACCTTACCCATACTGCAGGCTCAGCTGGATTCGTTGCTCGAGTTTGACTGTACAGCAAACGATCTCACGAACGGTAAGAAGCAGCGTTGGAGGATGACAAGAAAGATGCACCTAAAATTGGAGGCTCACTATCGGTTTCCGTTGTTTTGTTCAATTTTTCCTTTTCTTTATTTTAATAACCGGCTAACGATAGGAGTTATCAACATGTGCTTCTTGTTGCTATTCCGCGATTTGATACGGCTGTTTGCTTGCTACAACGATGGCATTATTAATCTGTTGGAAAAGTATTTCGACATGAACAAAAAGCAATGCCGCGATGCACTGGATCTGTACAAAAAGTTTCTAACTCGTATGGATCGCGTCGGAGAGTTCCTTAAGGTGGCGGAGGTGAGTTTTGGTTCCTCGAACTTGGTTGACTCTCTCATCAATGTATTGACACGGCAATCTTTACAGAATGTGGGCATTGATAAGGGCGATTTGCCCGACTTGACCAAAGCCCCAAGTTCGTTGCTGGACGCACTTGAGCAACATTTGCTAGCGCTGGAGGGCAAAAAGGGATCCGCAGCAAATACCCCAACTCAAACGGCAAGGTAAACGTGGCGGAATGTTTAGCATTCTACATGATGCTTCTCTCTGCGTATAGCAGATAGCTAAATAACTAGCCACATTTGCTTGTCTCTTTCGTACAGCAATCAAAAGAATGTCAAAAGTGGCGTTAATGCTCTCGCTTCCACCAGTTCCTCGTTTGGAACGGTTGCAGAATCGAGTAAATTTGATAGCCCTACCAACGGCATGATCGACGAAAGCTTAAAGGCACAAGCCCTTGCCGAGGAAGAAGCTGCGATGAATCAGTACAAGGTAAGATTGTGGAACGCTCTCAAACTGCTCTCATGCTCTAAAACCTCTGATCTTGTATTAAAAACTAATTCCAGTCGAAAGTTTCTTCGCCGACCACGGCGACAGCAATAACCAATCCGTTCCTGTCGTCGCCCACCGCTAGTCAAAATAATATCGTCGACTTGTTCGAAGCTCCGAAGCCAGCACTGGATCCACAAGCAGTAGCTGGTGCGTCCCGCGCTTCCGATGATCTGCTACAGCTGGGCAATCCATTTGCGGATGTTTTTGCCACACCGGCACCAACCGTGACTAGCGCGGTCCCGGTCGGATCGGTCAATGCGTTTGGTGCCAACAATTGGATGGGCAATGGAGGTAAACTGATGTTTTATATTTCAAAAAGGGCAGCGCTTACAAGTAAATGTCGCTTTTATCAAAGGATTCAATGGAGCTATGGCTGGTGCACCAGCTGCTGGAATGACGTCTGCTGGGCAAGCAGTTACAGCAGGTGACACATTCGTGTCGGATAACAATTTTACGTCCGTTTTCGGGGGATTGGAACAAAATGGTAAGTTATATTGCATTGAGGGTGGTGGGTACACACGCAAATCGACCTGTTACATTTCGTCTCTCACCGTAGGAGCCAGTGCGCCACCTGCGGCAACCACCCAGCCTGGAAAAGTATTGACCGGAGACTTGGATAGCTCACTCGCATCGTTAGCTGAAAGTTTGACTATAAACAAGTCAAACTGTGGAAAGTGAGTTTTCTAGATCGTATACATCCTTCGAAAGAAGATCGCTTATTCTATGTTCCCATCCTTTTCAAGGAACATACAATGGAGCTCCCCGAAAACATCGGCCAAAACTGGCTCCGCTGGATGGTCCCCACAGCCACAACCGGCTACCAATCAGACCGGCTACAAACCAATGGTAAACAAATAACGTAGTCCAACAGCTGACCGTACTAGCTTATCTAACCTCTTGTAACATGATTTTCCACTATCATTAACTCAGACTGACAATTGAAAGTTGGTTAGTAATCTGCTAGTCATTAATAATATCTCCCCGTACGTTTTACATTACCCAAGCATACTTGTAAATTACGTAATTTGTGAAAGAGAAGAAAATCCCCTTAGTTTCGATTTTTAATTTTCTAACTCAAGTGTATTTACATTCACGGCGTGCGAACACTGCATCTTTTTCCCCGACAAATAGTACGACAAATCAATGACATGAAGCCTTTGGATTTTTTTCTATTTGAGACAGATGTAAATAAGACAAATAAAGCATAAGTTAGTCAACATTCCCATACAGTAGCGTATGATAGGAAACGTTTGCTTCTACAACTGCATTTTCTTCAGAATTCTTGCTATTTAATCTGTAGGATGTTGTAGCTTTTCCATAGACTTTGCTAAATGGTGTCTTGATCAATTGTGCTAACTTACGAACGCATGCTTTTCACGGACCTATGTTAAAACAATAAGTTGTTTGTTTGACAATGTAAATACTTTGTCCATAGATATTGTATCATTTGTTTCCTTTTAATCAATTTGTAACTTATTTAATTCTGTTTTTATTTCATTCTTGTTTTTTTTTCTTCTTTTTTCGGTGGATTTGTGTTCCTCTTTCCTGTTCCTTTTTTAAAACTTCTTTATTTGTTTGATACATGACATGTGCTTCACCCACGGCAAACCCTTTTGGCCGCTAAATGTGCGATTTGTGTGTATTCGGATGTATGTACGCACACTTCTCTTGCGATATATCAAATTCGTAAACCTTATTTTTTGATATATGGTTTGCTTGCATTTGGGTTGTATGTTTTGTCCTATTTACATTCGGGTGAAAATTGGGTTCGCTGTGGCAGGCACAAGGTATGGCCGTTTTTCCAGTTCCTAGCACAATACATCCCAGCACGCACACTCCCCTTCCTGTAGTGCCAGCATATTTTATTCAGGTAAGCCTCTTTCAATGTTTTTTTTCTTAATTCAACCATTTTCGTATAGTTGTTTGATGTGTGTTTTACCCAAATAGAAGCTAATAAATTGAATGTATTAAATTCGTTCACTTGAAAATGTGACTCTGTTCCAACGGTATATTCATGCTTGCTTGTTGAGATATCATAGTAGAATATTGCTAAAATTAATGCGTTGACCGATATTACTTTCAATCAGGCAACAAATCATGTTAAAGCTATGTGTATTCCGCTTCTAAATCAATGTTTACTTTCAACATCTATCAGTCAACAAGTGATGATTTTTTGCTTTCTTCCGATGTCCTGCTTAACTGGCACATTTTATAATAGAATCAAAATTTGCTTAAAAATTCCAGCCAAGGACAGCCGTAGCTAGAAAAATCTTTTCAAATGAACGTGTGATTGTTGAAATGAAATGATTCCATTCTTATTGTGTGTACAATTTGAGTCGAGTTTGTGGGACTGTGGGACCAGACCTAAAAAAGAGGCCTTAACATCAAAGATTTCTGATTTGCTATTCCTTTTGTCCATTCGCAGCAAGGAATGACCCAGATTAGGCCAATGATGGGTGCTACAATGGCAGGCGCCCCGCCGGTGATTGCTCCCGGAATGATACCTACCGGCATTCCGCCTCAGCAATCGGCCCTACCTAGTCAACAGGGGATGCATATGCAACCGGCGATGCAACAATCAGTTCCAGTAATACCTGGCAGTATGACAGGAGCCGGAAACGTTCAGCTGGATCCTTTCGGGGCGCTCTAAATATACACCTACTCACGATAAACGCTCATCCAATTTCCCCAGAACCACGCGGAGGGGTTCATATGAAGAAAAAAAACACCTTAAAATGCCAGAGCTAATAAGGACACTGTTACGAAAGTTTACTATGAAGTGTAATGAAAAAATAAGTAGTATATCATACAAATAATACACTGTTGCAATAAGAGAGGAGGTACGCGAACGCTAGAGAATTTAAAGCACGTTTGTTTTACATAATTCTTATCTAGAAGTTCGTGTGTAAAAAAAACCCTTCAAAAACACTTTGTCGTTTGTGCAGTTTCTGTGTATAAAGTAATTATCATTGTACAATGTCGAAGCGGAATGGGTTTAAAAAACGTAAGAAAACACGAAACAAAAACAAACAAACATGAAACTGCACAGCCTTGCTGAACGACACATTCAGATGCTTGTACACCAAACGTTAAACTAAAACGTTTTGGAGCAGAAAAGAGCCTAATGCTGACAACAATTTTTGGTGCGTTTTCCTTGTTTCGACATTTTGCAATTAATAGCTTAGTTTACAACCATTTGGTTATTCGTGGAGACGTTGCAAAATGAACATGCATTCCAAATTGCCGTCTATGAATATGTATGGAGAAATTAATCGTCTGTTTGTTCTTCATTGTGAAAAATTAGTTATACATTGTACCCTATGCTGGCATAAAAAGTATCCGCCTGCGCTTCTATAGCTTCTAACCATTCCAGTACTGGATGTACTTTATTACGTTTTGTGGCCTCTATTGACATGTGATCAATCAGGAAATGTGACGGATGCGCGCAAATTTTGTATGAAAATATGTTAAAACCTTGCCTTCCCCCGTAAATTGATGAAAGGAAAAAAGATAATGTTGTTTATGTTTGGTAAATAAGCGTCTGCTCTGCATGTTACAATAGAAAACAAAATTACTCAATAACGATAACAATAACGAATGTAAATGATGTTAGAAAAAATCGATTATAAGAATGAAGGGTACATAAACAGGCAAATCTTTCTGTAGTAGGTAGCCTTGCTTAGCAGTGCAGTACATGTATTGGCAGTTGTCGCTTTTGTTGCAGTATTAGCTGCTCTTTCCTTCAACTCTATATATCAACACATAACGGCACCTGTAGCACTTTGTTATTCAGATGATATGAATATAGTGATGTTTTGAAATCAGGCGCTAGCACTAAGAGTGGCAGGACGTTCGTTCCATTTGCTTCAATCGTTCCGTACTACTACACTGCAAAACACTGTGCAACACGTCTCTTACCTAACTGTCTGTTAAAACCCCTAAATATGTCTTGTGTATCCGCAAATTCAAAGAAGTGCAAATATCGTAGTAGAAAATAACATAGGAATGGAGTAGGAAATCTTACATTAGAAGTGGCAACGCTGAAAGGACTATCATGAGGCAAGAGCTCCGCATTCATGTATTTATAAATAAAAATTGTAGTAATATTATTCATATTGTACACATAACTGTATTTCCTGCTGCACCTTGTGCAGGCGAGGACCGCAAGCTAAGCTAAACGTTGAGCAAATACATACATAAAGAAGGAATCATACTTCAAACTACTGTGAAGAAAAGCTTAATAAGTCCTAAATACTTAGAACATAGCGTGTTGTGTTTTCTCCCTTGTAATGCCGATGCTGCTTCAAGGACGATTATTTTATGAGAAAGAGAGCATACAGAGAATGGCGAATTTGAATGGAAAAAAGAAAAAAGGTGAAATCAAATTGCGTGTACTTATCCTGGACGATAGTATCGTGAATTGGAAGAAAAATCGTTTTCCAAAAACATTGTGTTATTAACAGCTGATCCGTTTTGTTTAAGTTAGAAAAAAGGCTCACTGACACGAACTTTGTGTACGATAACGGCATACAGAAAATGATAAGTACGCGAGTTGAATTATTAAATTAACGTCAGCAAAAATCCACCGTTGAGTTGGACGGACATGTGCTCTTCCTTTGAGATTTTTCACTTCAAACTATGGTACGTACGTCTATCTGATGATTCTTATAAGTAATTTGATTATGTTCACTGATTGTGTTGTTAAAACAAATCGAATAGAATGCCCATCCGACCAGGAAAAGAAACGAAAAAATATCGTAAGAATGAGATTTATGTCAAATATTTTGTTTTACATACGATTTTCAACATTACATTGGTTGGTGAGGATAATGAAAAAAAGCAAAAACTACAAATCCTCACAAAAAAGTGAATATACACAAAATGATTATAAAAACTATATATTATATATATATATACAGATACATATATACATAAAGAGTTGTTCATGATTAAAATAGATGATTCGAACAATAAACTCTAACACGGTATAATAGAGCAATATTTGGGATCAATGTTTTATTTCTGCGGGTGCAGGTTTTTCTTTTTCTGGTTTATATTTTTATGCAACGGTTTTAAAAGGTAACATGGAATCAATCGGTTATATAGATTTGGCATATACTAACCATTTTTACTTTTGTCCCGAAATTAATTGATTTCATGCTCCGTGTGGGAGAAAAAGTGGATCAATCTCGGTAAATATTGTATTCTTTTGTGTTCTCGAATTTCTTCCTTCGGTAAGCATGGACCCTGTACAAATAGTAGATCTATGGGAAGACCAGTCTTGGTCGAGATTTAAACTAACGCCACAATGTTCTACCCTAAGGCTCGTAGGTCATGATCAGTTCGGCGAATTTAACAACGTGTGGTTAATTTGAGAATAGATTCCAAAACTTATGTTTAAATTCGTCTCTGAATTCCATTCGATGAAGATTAGGGTCTTTTGAGGTGTTCTTGATGTTGATGTACGTTAGACTAAACGTTATCACATATTATAATCACACCCGCCCGCGGAGAAACCCGTCGGATACAAACAGAATATTATGTAAGCTGCATAATTTAATACGATTTATATTTCCCTTTGATGGTTTTACAAAAGACTTTGAGCGTTAACGCAAATTATCGCTTTCAGATTAAAAAATAAAATAAATAAAGATGGCCAACACACTAATTTTGTTTACAGTAAAAGTCTATTGCTTCACATTAATTCAATAGTCGTGTAGAACGTATAATTTTTTTCAATGCTTTGCAACTTAATCAATTATTGAACAAGAAAATGAAGCGTCGATAAAATTGTTCATGTGTCATTGCTCCTCCTTATGATTATACAAACTTTGGTTGTTATTTTTTTCATTAAATTGTTTTGACCGATCATTACAAAAAAAAAATACACACACACACAAAACTCACTGCTGTCAGCAATAGTCCTGGAAATAGTTTGAAGAAAAGATTTCACTGTTATCATGGTGTGCATAATAACAATGTTATACTCACATATGTTGTGAATCTTAACAAGTAATTCCCGTCCATAAACATAAAATTGCAAATTGCTTACATCAGAGTTCCTATTATCATTGTTTGCGCATCCGTACTGATGAGTGATCGTACGAAAATTTGCAGCTCATAACAGCCTAAATCTGATAACAGGCTTAAAGGTGAGTTAGGTCGTGTTGAGGATTCAGTGGTTTGTAATAACAGTCCCATTGGTGTATTAGCTTTTCCCTACACGGTATTTCGTTTGTTTGCATCTATCCGTGCCATCAAGGCAATGAAAAACATATTTTCTGCAATAAGTGCCAGTACGCAATGTTCAGGGGGGTGTTCAGGGATTTATGATTTTATCTGAAATAGAGAGCAACAAATAGCCAGCAACTAATAGGACCAATTGGATTTGGCTTTTTGTAATTTGTTCACTTGACCATTAAACAGCAGATCACAACACTAGCGTACACCTAGGGATATGTTGAAAGTAATGTTCGCCGAGTATCATATGTTTGACCGGCCCTCAACAAGACAGGATCCTGTGCGGATCAATGGACAATCAGAAGAAAGCTGTCATTTTTCTAGTGTTGGTTTCGCATGGTACACATAATCTACACTCAACTGACTCGCCCATGTGAGTTAAGGTGCAATTAAACGAGTGCATCAACAGTAGATCACGCAACAATGCCGAGAAAACATGTTTCAAACCAAACTACTGTAGAAAAAGTAGTGACTGTACTGTACTAACGAAAGTAGCTGAATATGTGAAGTGTGCGAATGAGGCGTGTTAACGACAATATATTTCAACGAAAAACATCTTTCTTGTGGTCAGATATCTCGCCTGCTTAGCTTCGAATGTTCGGTTCCTTTTTAAAAGTTTCAATAATAACTGGAACAGTAAACTACGATCGTAAATCTTTTGAGAAACATAAAAAATGGTATATTACTAATGGAACGAATGTTACATCCGTGTAACAGCACCTTTAGGCTTCCATAACTGACACATGCAAAAGTTTGACAGCTTTTCCGTGTCCGATGTGTTGTTCCCTCTACCCGCACACTATTAAGCAGCCACGAACTGAAAAGGTGTAGTGCAAGGAAAAAGCAGACGGACGACAGTTTGCCAATTCGTCGCGAAGCTAAATGTACGTTCTGGATTTTGCTTCATGGACCGTGGTCTATTGATGGGCCGCAGCTGTGAGCACTAGAAAACTGAGTCAGCTTTGTTCTGCAGTTAGTTGGATTACCCTTCCAATGGTCGGTGACTCCGGTTAGAAAACGTAGAGTAAGTACGAGACGCAGTGTGTTTTCCAGGCTAGTTTTGGCTGTCTGCTCGAAGGTGCCATTTTTATTTATAAACTGCCCCCTGTCTGCCGTCATCGTCGTTGTCGTCGTCGTCGTCGTCGTCATCGAATGGTATTGTGATTCAGTCCGGCTCCAGGGCTAAAGTGGAGGAAAAATCACCAATTTTCTGTCGGCCATTTTGGCCGGTATCGGTTTTTCGGTTCGGAAGTTGCATGCACAGCGTAAGCGGCAGGAGCAGCATGACGGCGGCAGGAGTGGAAAGTGAAAAGAAAGAGAGAAATTGTGTCTACCAGTGTGGTGCGTAAACGGGTGTGTGCGAAAAGAGCAGAACTTGTCGTGAGAAGGTGGTGTCTGGTGGTAGGAAAAGTGACTAGGTAGGCCGTGACCAATTTCGAGTCGACTGCACCGGGAACAACCGCCCAGTGCATTGAGGCTCAAATTGCATCCAGAGGCCAATGGGCGATCCTCTCTGGGGATCGTTGATTGCTAAATGGTGCGGAAGTGCGTTTATCGGACGGAGTCGCCAGGATTGCGGCTGGTACTGAACGACGGTGCTGGTTGTATCCTTGCATTGCAGCAAGCACTGGTGTATCGATTTTTGTGTGTTTCTTTGTTATCTACCACACCGGACGTCGGTCAATTTGGCAATGAAGAAAAATTTGCCCTAGTTCATAACTTGATGCAACTATTTGTGCATGGTAGTGAAGAAAAATATGGGTGTAGTTTGTTCTAGAGCGTTTAAAAATGAATCAGTGATATGGTGACAAATAATTGACATAATAGTTTTTTTGAAGAAAATCGCCGTTCTCATCGTCTAAATACAGTTCAGTAGTTCGTCTACGCATTTTATGCGTAGACAGGCAGTCGCCATAAAATGATTAGACAAGTTTTCGCCCTAAAAGGCTACAATGTATACCGTTCTACTTACGACAGTCACATTCTTCCCGGGTGGAACTTCAGTTTCAGCACTAGAAGAGAATGATTGCTTAAACACTCATTTACTTTTTTCTTTTCGACAGCATACAAGTGCATCTTCATCGGAATAGAATAACCTTGTGAGGAAGCGATTGAAACGCGGTCCAGTCGCCACGGTTGTTGCTATGACATTCGATACCGTCAGTCAGTCCATGGAACGAACCAATGGCAAAGCAATGGAACAACGGGAAGATGGTCAAACAACGACAGTGAGCGAGCATCAGAACAGCAACAACACAGCTGATAATGCGTAAGTTATCGCAGCTGATAATTGTGGCGATATTTTTAAAACGCAATCTTTACAATCTAATGACACCGTTGGGTTTCCTCCGTTGTAGACATAACAGTAATAGCAACAACACGACTGCGGCGCTCATTAGCAGTTTCCCCGTGGAAAAGCTTGCTTCGTTGAATGCCAAAATTTCCAACTCGCGCTGGGTCGTCCCGGTGTTACCGTCGCAGGAGCTCGATTGTTTGCTGGATGCGGCCATACAACTATCGATCGCGGGTATGTTCTGAAGCTCCCACAACTGTGCCACGGCTGTTTATATTAAACTCGGGTGTTCGCTGGTTTTTTTTTCTTTCAGGGGTAGATGGAGACTGTGAACCATGCGTTCGATTCTATCAGAATGAGCTGGCGACCTCGTTCATCAACATACTCACGGATGAAGCTGTCATGTCGTGGAAGAACAACATCCACGTATGCATCTTCAAGTCGTGCTGCAAATTTCTACGCTTGGCATCGCTGCACATGGAGCGCGACAATCAGTCACTGTTGGAGCTGCTGGCGATCGTGTTCGATCCGGAGAACAAGTTTCACGTGCACAACATTGCTCGCCAGCCGGAAAACATGGTTACACCGCCTCCACCGCCACCGCCGCCTGCAGTGCAGTCCACGTTGGCCAACCCAACCGCCACCTCCTCGTCGTCATCCTCATCGTCGTCTTCGTCGTCCTTGCCGGACAGCACCGAAAGTAGCAGTACCACCACTAGCAGCAGCAATGCGCCCGCATTATCCACGGCAAAGCAACCACAGCAGCAGCAGCAACTGCAGGACATCGCAGCAGCCATTGTGTGCTTCGCAAAGCCACCGCTAGAGACGAAAAACCCGCGCGGTTGGCTACTCAATTTTATCAATCAGTTTGGTGTCCATCAGGGCTTTGATAACTTCCTCAAACGGATGACAATGGCCATCGAGCAGCATCAGCAGCATCATTGCGAGCAGGACCTACAATCCGGCGGTGGTGGTGGGCCGGGCGAAAAACAGAAGCCCAAAGGGAAGATGTCCCTACACCTGCTGTTCGCACTGCTGCGTCCGTTCGGGCTGTGTGCAGAGTATCTAACCGTCGAAACGATCGAGCGGTATCTGCTGCCCGGATGCCGGTTCGTGCTGACCGTACTCGAGAGCCTCACGGACGCCGAGCTCAAGCGGGAGGTAGTGTTCGAGGGGAAGAACGACTTTATGACCGGAATCGTGAAGTTTGCCCGTGCCTTGCTGACGCGCGTCCCTGGGCAAGAGAGTTTGCTGAACGAGCTGGAGATGGCGCGGTTGAAAATCATCCTGCACGTGCTGCAGATATCGAGCTTTAATGGCAAAATGAACGCACTGAACGAGATCAACCGGGTGCTGAGCTATGTGTCCATCTACCCACACCGCGGGTTGATCGCCGAGGAGGACGGCGATTTTCTGAGCGCCAACAAGATGGCCCTGTGGATTCGCAGCAATCGGGTGCTCGGGATCGTGCTGCGCGACTCCCTCCACCAGTCGCAGTACGTGGAAAAGCTGGAGAAGATATTGCGGTTTCTGATCAAGGAGCGGGCGCTTACGTTCGACGACCTGGACGCGGTGTGGAACGCGCAGGAGGGCAAGCACGAAGCGATCGCGAAAAATGTGCACGACCTGCTTGCCAAGCTGGCCTGGGACTTCAGTGCCGACCAGCTGGACTACCTGTTTCGGTGCTTTCAGACCAGCATGCAGAAGTCTGGCAGTCGGAAGCAGCGCGAGAGGCTGCTGGAGCTGAACCGGCGCCTGGCCGAGGATGACAAAAACGGCATGATGGCGCAGAAGGTGTTGAACATGTTCTGGAACCTGGCGCACAGTGCCGATACGCCGCTGGAGGTGCTGGAGCAGGCGCTGCAGTCTCACGTCAAGATTCTGGACTACAGCTGCTCGCAGGAACGCGATGCACAGAAAGGCATTTGGCTGGTGAAGTGCGTCGAGGAACTCAAGGGTCGGGATGAGTGGGTGTTGCCCGCGCTGCGGCTCATACGGGACATCTGCTCGCTGTACGACACGACGCCAAACCATACGCCGCGCATGCACCACTCGATGAACCGGCAGAAAATCATCGATCAGCTGCAGAACGAGCACAAGCTGGTAATTCTCGTAACGAACAGCCTCACCTGCTACATGAATCGCGTGCGGGCGCTGGTTGCGGCCGATCCCTCGCTGAAACCGGCCAAGCTTAGGCTGGACAATCGTTACCCCCATCCGCAGCAGATACAAGAGAGGCTAGATTTCCTCAAGTTCCTGCTCAAGGATGGCCATCTGTGGCTGTGTGCGGACCAGGCGAAGCAGATCTGGAACTCGCTAGCCGTGAATGCCGCCTTCGAGAGCGATCGAGAGGAGTGCTTTCGCTGGTTCAGCAAGCTCATGGGCGAAAACCCGGATCTCGACCCCGGCATCAATCGGGACTTCTTCGAGAACAACCTGCTGAAGCTGGACCCGCTGCTGCTGACCGAGAACGGTATCAAGTGCTTCGATCGGTTCTTTCGGGCGGTCAACACGAAGGAGGAACGGATTGTGTCGGCGAAGCACCACCACCACCACCACCATCACCACCATCGAAGCACCTCGTACGTTCTGTACAACAACGGCGAGGAGCTGATTGGTAAGGACTATCTGTGGCGCGTGATTACGTCCGCTCCGGAGCCGATCGCAAGCCGTGCGATTGCCATACTGAACGAGATGATGACGGTCGGTCCCCGGCAGCTGGCGGACGTGGAAGCGTACCACGAAAGCTTCATCGAGGAGTGCTGCGAGAAGCTGCGTGCCACCTTTCAGAGCATGGAACTGCTGCTGCGAGAGTTTCCTTCTTCGCCAAAGGCGACAGAACCGGAGACTGCCGCTAGCGAGTCGCCGAAAACCGCCACGACGGGCTGTGGAACCACGGGAGAAGGAGAAGGAGGTGGACTGCACAGTGATATCGAACGGAAGAAGCTGCTCCTCGTGGACCAGATGTGTCGGATGGTGCGAACACTGCAGGAGTACATTCGCGAGTGCGATCGGAAGTTCGTCGGCGATCGGCTAGCGCTGCCTCTGTGCCATGCCGTTCGTGGACGACACATCGAGCTGATAATCAAATTTCAAACGCCCGGTCGCCAGCTGGACGACGTCGAGATGATCAGCCACAGCAACGAAACGATGCACTCATTCAAGCGCAGTCTGCTGCGGCGCATCAAGGCACTGAAGGCGAACGAGATCCGCGTCGATTTATACGATAACGCGACGGGTGAGCTGATCGTAGCGCCCGACGAACTGCAGACGCTCGCGTTCTATGGCGTGCGGGACAAGATGTCGCTCAGTGCAAAGCTGACACCGATTTCGTCCGGTTTAATGGCGACCGGTTCACCGGACAGCTCGAGCGAAAGTAGCTCTGGCTCGCCACCGCGCGCCAACTACGTCGACCCGATCAAGCAACACTACCATCACCATCAGCAGTCGCAGCCGCAGCAGCACCATCAATTCCAGGCACAGCAGCAGTCAATGATGCACCAGCATCCGGGTTTCATGCACGGCCAGCAACAACAGCAACAGCAGCAACAACAGCAGCAGCAGCAGCAGCAGCAGCATTTGGCACAGGGTGGTGGCATGCTTGGCCAGGGCTACCATTCGCGTCTCTTTTTGCATCAGACCGCGGAATCGGAGGACACGCTGCCCGGCGCGGTGATTGCGCGTCGGCCGCAGTATACCAAATTCTTCCTGCAGGTCTATCAACTCGCAAACGCGCTCGAGCACGAACGGTTACGCGACAGTGTGCGCTCCCTGCTACACCTGCTGCCGCTCGATCGTCTGACGGTGAGCAATCTGTACGAGTTGTTTCGCACGTCGCAGGCGGCGATGGACGACGCGCGGAAAGCGCTGCTCGTGGAAGGAAGGGTGGAGGCGACACCACCGGGAGTGACAGTTCCGCCTCCAGCATCGTCCTTGCCGGAAGAGGCGAGTACCACCAAGGCTGTGATGTTTGCTACCATCGCCAGTACGTGGGAAGCTTTCAAGTCGCTCTTCCTCGACCCACCACCCGTTCGCGTACTCTACAATCTGGAGGTGCTGGAGGCGATGTTGCTGCCGGCGAGTGTCGGCCCTCCGCCTACTCCCATTCACCCGATGGCGAACGTCGCGGTGCCGCCAACGGTTACCGCCGGAAATGGTGGCAGTATAAAGGGAGATGGTTTGATGCTGGGGCATGACGCTGCTGGTGACCACAGTGCGACATTGTTAGGTACCGTGCTCGAGTTCCAATACGCCTGGTACAGCTGTGGGGCGGCCGATTTCATGCTGGCGCTGCTGTCGGAGAAATGCGCCCTGGCGAGCGCTCCCGGCGCCGATCGGCACACGAAGCGGGCCACCTTCCGGTGCGCCATGCGGTTGGCAAAGTTTTTCTTCCTCACCGTCGGCTACCTGGTGCCGCCGCCCACCTTCTACGATCAGATGCTGCAGTTCGATCAGTTTCAGGCCCAACTGCGCCGGTTCACTCCACTGCACAACGTCCTGCGGGGTGGGCTGCGCTGCGAGCATACGCTGCACGGGTTCGCGAAGCGACTGGCCGCGTACATCCTTGAGGTGGAGAACCGGCCCGGTGCCATTGAGACGGACTTTGTAACCCAGCTTTACCGGGGCGAGTGGACCTACCCGTCGCAGGGGACCGTAAAGGCGATCATGGAGGTGGCGCTCAGGGCATCGGTAAGCTGGGAACCGGTATCGTGGGACGCCCTGCGGGAACGTATCTTCATTGCGCGTGATGGCGCCGGTGAGCAACAACCGGCCTCGGCCACGCTCACTTCCAAATCAGCGGAGATGGGCGGCAAGGATGTGTCAGCGGACACTACCACGGCGGAGGAGGTCAGTGATGGAAGCAAGCGCCGAAATAGCACCAGCAGCGTCGCAAGCAACAGTAGCAGTAGCAGCAGCACCGATGGCGACACTAGCACCAGCGGCAATAGCTGCTGTAACAGCAGTAGCAGCAATTCGGCCGGTCCGGCGGGAACTTCCGATGCGCAACAGCAGCTCCACCAACAGCAGCACCACCAGCAGCAACAGCAGCAACAGCAGCATCACCACCAGCAACAGCAGCAGCAGCAGCTTGTGGCCGTCGTAGATCGCAGCGTAGACTACGAGGTGCTGCAGGTGGCGCTGGAAGTTCTCACACTTGCGTTCGCGCTGCACCCAGACGTTGTGAAGGCGCTGCAAAACGAAGACTGTCTCTGGGACAGCTTTCTGGGCTCGCTGTTGGTGGGGAATCCGTCGGCCAAGATGCGCATGATCGCACGCGAGCAGCTGCTGGCCATGCTAACGGTCGAGGTGTCCGAGGATCTGCTGCAGGCGGTCGTGCGGGTGCTGTATCGCATCTGGCGCGACGTTAACCATCGCACCGAGACGTGCTCGGACTATTTGCAGCTATTTGCGCAGCTGCTGCAGTACAAAGGCCGCCACGATGCGCTCGTGCTCAACACCGAGGAGCTGCTGAGCAAGGAAATCAAGTGGCTTTACTGGGTGCGGGACAATGTGGCCGAGCATGGCAAAACGCTGGTGCACGAGGACATCCTGGAAGGGCACCTGTGTCTCACCCGGGCTCTGGTGTACCATATGAAGCCGGACGATAAGCGTTGTCTGAATACGCTTTTGGTGGTGAGTCACATTAAACATGCGCAATTAATTACCGATCTATTGTATTATTTTTTTTTTATAGCAGTCTACACTTTTACCTCTTAAGTAAGCTGATACTATTCCAGTTATTTGTTTTGTTAAATCGAACCTTTTTTCATTACTTACGGGTGAATCAGAGCAGAATATTAAGTAGTTTGTACATTTTGCGAAGGTGGACTCTCCTTCTTCAGGATATGATTGAGATTTCGGTGTGTAACGATGGACATTCACAAGAAGTCTCTGATCTCACATCTTTTATAGCTGTTTTGGTTCTCGTATCTTGGACTTGAAATTTTGCTCTCAACAAACTTTTGAAGCCCATGAGCCCTTTCACAGTAGCAAAGCCAGAGGGGCGTTCTGGACCGTCTAAATTTTTCACACAGTTTTCGGTTGTTTCTGATGAATTAATACCAATATTTATACTTTTACATTTTAGATTTTTCAATACAGTTTCATGTTTCCAATCTGATTTCTAGTTTACTACTAGCTACTACTTTTTGTGAGCACCAAACCTGCAGCTACAGTCAACTAAACTGTGATTTTATAAAGAATTTTGCTGCAGACGTCCTTATTTCAGTCAGAAATTTATCATTTATCATTTATTCATTTAACCCCGGACTCTGAACCACTGTGCCTCCTCTGATCGAGAATATTGACAATCCATGTGCGCAAAGGTAAAAACTCTAGTAAGCTATGGCCGAAGACGGTAGTTACGCCAAGAAGAAGAAGAAGGAAAAGAAGAAGAAGAATCTATAAGCTATTATATTTACATTTTTATGGATATCGGTTTATTTTCACGCGTTGCTGTAGTTCATATATTTGAATTTAAAAATAATTATTTCTTTAAATCACAATTTTTCAGGATTTAGTCCAGGAGTTCGTGTTCAACGCGTCGTTCCAGTACATCCATTATCGATGCCGGAAAGAGATAAACTTTCCCCTGCCACCACCAGTGTGCCGTACGCCGCGCACCATTTCAGCTGCGCTCGATCTGCTGGTGGCACTGTGCCACAATTCCATCGAGCTCATGTCCACCATTGCGATGCTGCTGAACGATATGTTTTTCGAGGATATTGAACCGGTGCGCGAC
The DNA here is from genome assembly GCF_943734705.1 of Anopheles coustani. Classification (NCBI taxonomy): domain Eukaryota; kingdom Metazoa; phylum Arthropoda; class Insecta; order Diptera; family Culicidae; genus Anopheles; species Anopheles coustani. The sequence continues at coordinate 39,734,962 of NC_071289.1, forward strand.
TGGGAGTATCTGCCACCCGACTCACCCCGCGCACCGCATGGGTTCTGTGGCTTAAAAAATGCCGGCGCCACGTGCTACATGAACTCTGTCCTGCAGCAGCTCTACATGGTCCCAGCGCTGCGGAACGGTATCGTGCGTATTCACCAGGCGGTGACCGATCAGAGGGAAGATTTCAACGAAGACCCAGATGGACATTCTTTGGTAGGATGATGGTGACGGGGGAGCAATGAGCGATGCGTTGTAAATGTGACTAATTGTACCTTTTTTGGTGGACGTGGTTTAGCCCGCCGTGCAGAAGGATGGAGACGATGGAGGAAAGAACTATCACATCGGCATACTGAAGTATGTGATGGTAATCTTTTGCTATCTTGGTCATAGCGCATTACAGTATTATGTACCTCGTGGTCTCTGGAGACATTTCAAGTAAGTACCTCGCAAAATGGTCTCGAAACCCCTAAGGTGTTAAGATCTGTTTTCGTTCTTGTTCTTGGCTCGTCTTCGTCGTAGGTTACAAGGGGAGCCAGTGAATCTACGCGAGCAGCAGGATGCGGTGGAATTTTTTATGTCACTTTTTGAAAGCATTGACGAAGGCCTGAAAGCCCTGAACTGCGAGCAGCTGATGTCTGCGACGTTGGGTGGATGTTTTAGCGATCAGAAAATATGCCAAGACTGCCCGCACCGGTACAGCAAGGATGAACCATTTAGTGTACTTAGTGTCGATATAAGAAACCATAGCTCGCTGACGGACTCGCTGGAGCAGTACGTTCGGGGCGAAATACTGGAAGGTGCCGATGCGTACCACTGTGATAAATGTGATGAAAAGGTGCGTAGGATTGAGAGGAGGAGGCTTTGTGTCGTTCGGTCATTAAACACAATTTCCAACACTTTGCACTCTGTTCTTTCGCCAGGTCGTGACAGTGAAACGGCTGTGTGTAAGCAAACTGCCGCCCGTTCTAGCAATACAATTGAAGCGTTTCGAATATGATTACGAACGGGTGTGTGCTATCAAGTATAATGACTATTTCGAGTTCCCGAGGGTGTTAGATATGGAGCCATACACGGGTAGGTTAAAAGCTGTTTCTCGTGTATTGTGGCTTATTCTTACTTTTTTTTCCAACAAACATTATTTTTCTTCGCTGTTTTTTTTATCCACGTCCAAGTTTCTGGTCTTGCGAAGCTGGAGGGTGAAGTCATCAACGTGGCGCCCAACCAGGAGGATCAAGGTTCGACACGCTACCAGCTGACCGGCATCGTCGTGCACAGTGGGCAAGCATCCGGTGGCCATTACTATAGCTATATCCTTCACAAGTAAGAAGTGGCATGCACAAAGAAGCGCGCACATTCTTTTTATCATTCCATATTAAACACCGCATGTATTTCCCTTTCGCCCCTCAGAAACTATGCCACCGGCCAGAAGAAGTGGTACAAGTTTGACGACGGTGAGGTGACGGAGTGCAAGATGGACGACGATGAGGAGATGAAGGCGCAGTGCTTCGGCGGTGACTACATGGGCGAGGTGTACGACAACAATCTGAAGCGGGTACAGTATCGCCGGCAGAAGCGCTGGTGGAACGCGTACATGCTGTTCTACACGCGCAACGACGTCTACTACGCGAAGCCGCCGAAAAATGCATTCTGGTGGCGTCTGGATTACTTCTCACTGCCACCACATATCAGGGCCCAGGTGAAGCCGGACATCGAGAGCCTTTCGTTGGCACAGAGCGATAATTACTACTTCCTCATGGAGCCGATCGTGGAGCGGTGCATACGGTTCGTTCTGTGCATCCTGCTCTGTTTTGTTTCAGCACGGGTTCGAATAACTTATGTTTTGTTTGATTTTATCTATTTTCTAGAATACAAAACATACGATTCCTTCACTCACGGATGCTTTTCTCGGTAGAGTTTTTCAACTTTATGAAAAAACTGACAGAGTTTCCAATCAAACCAAAGAATAAGATTCCAGTCTGGCTGCTCGTGGTAAGTTTGTTTTTTTTTTGTCGTTGTTTATTTGTTAGAAAAAACTCAACGAATATACAAAGTCCCGATGAGTAACTGTGGCTAATGCATGCAAAAAACGTGCATAACTTATAAATCTTATGTACAATTTGGTTCCATTTTTAATTGCTTAAATGTATTAGGGGTATCACAACTATTAAAAGCAAAGTAAGCTCTATTAAACATACTGCTCATAGTAGCCATTCGAGCAAACTGGCCATAAACGTACTGCCTATAGGGTGCCCATAAGTTCACTTTGGCGTAACGACCGCCTTCGGTCATGCCTACCCCATTAAGGGCTTTCTAGTCAGGATAGTCAGTCCTCTCGTACAGGGGAGGATCCGGTCTCGGTTGGGATTCAAACCCACGCCGTCGAGGTGGTTTCTAAACGGCGCTACCGCTCGGCTGTGGCGGATCCCAGATAAGCTTATTGTCCGGGGTTTAGGCATCACGTATCGAATTGCATCTGCGCAATGTTTGGGTTTTCAATTGGTAACTACAGATAAGAAGTGTAAAAGAAGAAAAGGAGATTGCTGATAGAATCCTTTAGAATTTAGATTTACATCATAAGAATGATCATATAAGTAGGAACGAAGCCACTGAATAAAGTCGGAGGCAATGTCAGTGGGTTAAGGCTACTGCAGATAAAGATGTGATTCCATGATAATTTTCCATCCGATGTTGGTCTCAATTTTTTGTAAATGGGTTTTGTTTCATGATGATTTCCACGAAGTGCGCCGACATTTTAAAGATCAGACTCATCATCATTTATGTTTATTTCCCGATTCAGAAAGGACAAGAGGAGGTGTGTCTGCTGAAGGTCCGATTGGCCGCAAAGTTTCTGTTTCATTCGGGCTTTAAGACGAAGAAAACGATTCGCGGTCAGGTGATGGATTGGTGAGTATTAACAAAGCTTCGGTGGTTGCTAATTTTTATCAGCTACTAATCTTGTGTGTTTTTGTTTTTCTGCAACAGGTATGAAATATTCCGCGTGCCGCTCGAGGGATCTGCCGTCATACGGGAATGGTTCGCACGGAACGTGCTGCTGGACCCGCCGGGCCGGCTGAGCGAGTATCTGTTAGCCGCCCCTTTGCCCGAGATTCGATCGTGCTTCGCGAAGCTGGTCGTCTCCTTTTGTCACTACGCGGCCGAGGACGAGCCTGTGGCTGGCTTCGAGGGAAGCAGCTTGTGCGAACAGGTGCTGGTCGCCGTGCTCGCCTTGCTGAAATCGGACGTGCCCGAGCACGGCAAACACTTGCCGCACTATTTCAGTCTGTTCTCGATGTACGCCGGATTTGGCTACCGCGAGGAGTGTCAGCTCATCAAGGTACTTCGGACGGGAGGGGGGGGGAGTGTTTGGTGTGGTTTTAAGCTGACCGGCAATACTAATTGTGTTTTGCTTTTGCAGCTGAACGTACCGGTGCTGTTCATGAAGGTCGCAATGGACGATGGTACGGGGCCAACGATCAAGTATCAGTATCCGGATCTGAGCAAGCTGCATCACGTCGTGTCGCACCTGGTCCGATCGATGGACGTGTCGTCGCGCTGCCGAAGCGCCATCAATGGGTCGCCGGTGCTGCCAAACAAGTACATAAATGAGCACATAACTCGCAAGAACGCGCTCATACCAGTGCCCGAAGAGTGCATCGAATATCTTTACAACCGTAGCGGGTAGGTGTCGTTACCGAAGACCGTCACAAACAGTTCTTTCGTTATCTAGGTACTAATATTTGCATATACTGTCATTTGCAGCTACATCAAGCGCCTGCTGGAGGATGTGAACATAGGCGAGGACGGGTTTAAACTGCTGCAGTACTGCTGCTGGGAGAATCCGCAGTTCTCCAGCAACATACTGATGGAACTGCTGTTCCAGTGCGATTACGTGTACTGGCACGATATGAAGCACTACACGGACCTGCTGCTGCACATACTGCTGATCGAAGACTCTTGGCAAGGCATTCGCATAATGAATGCACTGTTGGGTGAGTGGCGTGATGATGATATGTGCTGCTGCTCCCTTTCTGGTACCTAACGAGGTTCTCTTTTTGTGCGGGCGTGTTCACAGGCGTCGGTCACGACCGGGACGGACTGTTGGAGATTATTCGGCGGAGTAAGTTGAACTACCAGAAACGTGCCTACCAGTGCATCAAATGTATGGTGCACCTGTTCTCGAAGAGCACCGTGGCGCTAAACAAACTACACACCGACGTGGCGCTGGCGAAACAGTGGACGCTGGCCATCGAGTGGCTGCAGGAGGAGCTGGAGAAACATCGCACCACGGGCAACAGCCAGTACAACTACAACTCGTGGTCCCCGCCGGCCCAAAGTAACGACAATACCAATGGGTTCCTGCTGGAAAAGTCACAGTCTGTACGAGAGATTCTCCAGATGGCGTTTGATTTGTGTCCCGAGGAGGTACGTACATACTGAAACATAAGTACAGCTTCGGTCATATGAATTAAACCACTATCTGATGTCACCTTTATTGCTCAATGGAACGTAGGGGGTTTAAGCATCTGTATCAAAGCAACAAATACTAATTTTTGGCATAGCCTATAAAACTAAAAAAATGTCAATCGAAATGTCCTACTATTAGTTGTATGTTTTATGTTACAGCAGAATCCCGAATTATCGTGAGTTTTTTTTTACTGTCGCTAGCTCGTTGGGTGGTTGGCTCTGTTATAAAGAAAGTAATAAGGGGAAAACTAGGTATTGCAGAAATAATGGACAAATTGTACCGAATACTGAATTAGCTGCTATAAGGCTGTGTAGGTCATAATGCTCAGAACCCCTTTTCTCAAAACCCTTATACTTCTAATTGCAACTTCAGTTTCGCAATAAAACCATTTTTTAAATTAATCCCTTCATAGTTTTGCCCAATCCTGACTCGGGTAAGCCGATGGAAGTTGTACAGCTTTGCCCTGGCTCGGGCAGTTTTTTGTAACACGCGTTTTGTTTCTACTTTTGTTGCGCGTCCTTTATTTCGAGTGCACCTGCTTCGATAACACGTTCTTACACTAAAAGGCATCGTTTGTACTTCCCGAACACCCATTTATCGTTTTCGCTCAAACCGATGTGACTGTCAGCAACGGCTAATAAGCTGCAGTTTTCTCTCTTCGCAATTTAGCGAAAACGTTAAATGGGTGTTCGCGTACGTCAAACGATGCCTTTTAGTGTATTTGTTTGTATACTTGTATTCATATATTTGACACTAATCAATGTAATTGAACCAAATTTGTGCGTATTATCAGCAATACACTGTTTTCAGGGCCAATTTGTCGGCATCAAGCTGCTCTTTGTTGGTAGTAGGCAGTGAATTGCACGCGCAAGGTTTTTGTTTGGCATCGTTAGGAACCAGTTTGGGCTCATTAAGTTTAACTTTGCCATTATCGGTAGCAACATTGACGCGACGAGAAAATGTCGCGTTGTTGTCGCGCCAATGTTGTTACCGATAATGGCAAAGTTAAACTTAACAAACCCAAAGTGCTTTCTAACGAAACCAAACCAAAAACAGTGCGCGTGCAATTGACTGCCTACTACCAACAAAGAGCAGCTTGATGCCGACGAATTGGCCCTGAAAACAGTGTAATTTGTACTGATCACAGTCACAAATAATACATATGCAAACTGATCATCATTTAATAAAAAATCCCAATGTTTTTTGGAAAATAGATTTTTTTCTTCGGTTCTAGATAAAAAACTATACAAAAATGTAAAATTTTGGGCCATATGTTCGGCTTGGCAGGAATGTGCAGGGGTTAAAAACGTTTCCATGAACGATAAAATATAGTATTTTTTAAATGTATTTTGTTGACATGTTTTCGTACTTTTGTTTGTAGGTCTTTTGAACACATTAAAGGTACGATAAAGTTAGTTAAATATTCAATTATATCGCGATTGAATGAACTACTGGTTGTTTGGGCTTTTAACCAGATTACGCATGCAATGAAAGAGTATGAATACTACAATTGTTTTTGACGGATCGAGTAGTGTGATTCACCATTACACTGGCGATTATTCTTCGTTTACCGTGCCTATTATGGATTTTTCTTGAAATTGGCCTATTCTCGGTTAACATGCCACCTTCTTCTTCTTGGCGTAACGACCTCTTGGTCATGCCTGCCCGTTAAGGGCTTACGAGACTTGTTTCCCTGTTGTACGTGGATAGTCAGTCCTCTCGTACAGGGGAGGGTCCGGTCTCGGTTGGGATTCGAACCCACGCCGTCGAGGTGGTGAGCCCCGGCGCTCATGGGCCGATTTTCTAACCGGCGTTACCGCTCGGCTGTCGCGGACCCCTTTACCGCGAATAATCGACAGTCTATTGTATTATGTAATTTATATTCGGCAGTGTTGTATAAGTGTTTAATTTGGGCTATATGTACTAGTAGTCATATGTAGTATGACACATTTTTAATAAAATATAAACCATTCATTCCAGTGTTAAATTGATTTAGCATAACAACGACGTATAACAATATCATTTATATTCTTAGATTCAGGAACAGGAACCGGAAGCTCATGTAGCGGCTGGCCATGATCCGACGGAAATGCATCCAACAGACGATGTAATGGAGAAGCTGGAAGAGATGGAAAAGACGGCATTACCGCCACCTGTAACGGCCAGCAGTCTGTCATCCGGCACGGCATTGACGACCATCTACTCTCCGCAGATGTCGACTCGAAGCGCCGAGCAAGCATACGGCGATGGTCATAATGGACCACCCGGCACCATCGATAGTGATCAGGTCCGGCCCGGTTCGGCGGTGAAGCAACTAACTGTTGGGATGTCCAGCGTTGATATTAGTTCCGACCACCCTTCGGTGGCATCGACAGAACACACGACGTCGAAGGCGTCCACGGCGCCGGCAGTAGTAGGACCTAGTAGTAGTAGTAGTGCCACGACATCACCTCAGTTGTCGCTTGTGAACGTAGCGCCATCGGTATCACCATCGTCGTCCGTGGCCCTTTCGAGCCCCTCGGGTACATTGATGGCCAACAAGAAGGATCGTTCCGGAATTGGGCCCGGTGGCGACGGTGAACAATCGGCTACCAGTTAGCACAACCAGGTGGACTGCTTGTGAAGCATATAACCCAAAATGTGCAATCATTTTGGCCGCGTGAGATGATGGCATATCTACACCGTAACGTGTCATACGCGACGTAGCAGGCAGGATGCTGGAGTAGATTGTCTTTCACAGACGCGAAGAGCTGAAGGGACACGTGAATCGGAAAGCCGACTTGTGTAGCTGGAAGTTTTGAGGACACTTTGTGCTTCAATTCATTGAATGGACGTGAACGCACGCGGGCGGTTGTGCGAAGCGGAACTAGGAGCTAATTTGTATCTGTTAGAAATACTGATAGCGGAAGGCTGGACAAGAAAAAAAAACAAAAAAACAGGAATAGCTAAAAGAGTAACTCTAGCAGCAGGTTTGCAAGGACGAACGATACACATAACATGCAGAAAAACTCAACGCTTCAACACACATCAACACACACATACACACATATACACACAACCATGGTTTAACCTTTAATAATGAATTGAAATATCCTTTGCACTGAAGTCGTTTGCAAGAAGGTGAAAAAAGGTTGACCATTTTCAAGCATTACGAGGGTTGCCTTTTAAGTTTCGGGATTTGGAAAAACTGGTGATGCAATCTGTTAATTAACAATTTTATCGTAAAGTTAGACGTTTTTGAGGTTATCCGTACTCAGAACGTTTTGACATACGAGCGCTATTTGTGTTGTTAAAAAAATGTTTAATGTTTCAATCGACACGATTCTTTTTTGAGAGATCTTCGCTTCTTCAGGTGATGAAAAACGTTGACCTCTCAGTTTATTTTTTTACGTACGGAAATTAAAAGAAGTCATTTGGTGCTAGATCCAGGACTATATGGCGAATGACTCATCAAATCGATGTTTTGAGTACTCAAAAAAGCAGTTGTTTGAGCCGATGTGTGAGAGCTCGCATTGTCGTGGTGACGGGTGATCCGTCGACAGCGGTTAAATTTCCTGATTTGTTGGAAGGCAACTGGCAAACAAATTGTTGTGTACCACTCAGAATAGACTGTTCTGCGTTGTTATAGAGGTTTGGTTGCGATTTTTTCGAAAAAACATGCGACAATTTGCTTAGAAGTGCTTCGTGCGTGAACAACTTTGGTTGGATTCGCCTCATCTTGAAACACCCATACAGTCGATTGCAGTTTAGTTAAGGGCTCATTCGCGTAAATCCACGACTCATTCCCTGTCACGATATTATAGACGGGTTTTGAAGCACCGCAATCGTATTTTTCGAGCATTTCTTCCGACCAATCGACACGAGTCTTTTTTTTAGAGATTGACAAATTTTGTGGAATCCAACACCAGCTAATTTTTTTGACGGTTAAATGTTCATGCAATATTAAGTATATGCTGGTCCCAGTAATACCTAAGGTTGTCTCTATCTCACAAAAAGTCACATGACGATCTTGCAATATCCGTTCACACACAGCAATTGTTTTCGGAACGACAACTGATTTTGGACGACCTTCACGAAATTAATCTTGGAGTGAACTCCGACCACGTTTTAATTTTCCAAATCATCGATAAATACTGATCAGTGATGGAGCTTCATCACCAACAGTTGAATTAAGTTCATTCATGCACTACTGCTGTGTCAATTCACGTCGAAAGTTGCAAAAAATAATCGCACGAAAATGTCCACGACCCAATTCCACAATTTGGCGGACATTGACACTTTTAACATTTTTTTAACAACACAAATAGCGCTCGTATGTCAAAACGTTCTGAGTATGTATAACCTCAAAAACGTCAAACTTTACGATAAAATTGTTAGTTGGTAGATTGCATCACCAGGTTTTTCAAATCCCGAAACTTAAAAGGCAGCCTACGTAAAACACGGCAAAACGATTTGGGTCGGTGGGAAAACAAAATCAAATACGGAATGCGTAAAGACTACGCTGGCTGCTTACTGCCGTTACTAGTCACATTGAATGGCAACAGGGGGGGGGCTGTTAGGATGAATAAAATGAACGGGCAATGGCGAGGCGTAACTAGTGAAGGATATATATAACAAAGAAAAAAACACATGCAAAAACATGCAAAACAAAAACTCGTACACACTTCAAAACGCGCCCCGACACGCAAACACATAAAATGCATGCTACAATAAATTGTGAAGAAATATAAATATGTTTAAATTATTGGACTAAATAAATAATAAATCAATTTAAAAGGACAAGGTGTTATCCCTGCAGTTTTAGTTAAATGAACGGACTCCAACATACCATGTGTCTTTATTTAATTACTTTCTTCCACCCCAATTTTCACCCGTTTCCATTACTTCTATAATATTGCTGATAATATTATAGCGCTGATTTGAGATTGGCTCGTTACGACTTTTCTTAAAACATTACCGTACAAAACAACTAAACAACGGTAAGGAAAAACAAAACAAATTATTTTAAATTTAAGTCAATATATGATTTTTAAAAAATACTTCCTCAGTAATTTATATTCAACGAATAAAAGATAAGGATATATTTTGGTAATTTGATAATTTTTACGCTTAACTGGGAAATAATAAAGGGTCGGTTTAACTATAGTTAACTATATATAGTTTTAGTGGTTTGTACCGTGCTGCCACAGTAGATTTTCTCAAATACATTAACATTATAAAAAATAAAAAGAACATTTAAAAATTATTATTATGATTAAGTTTAATTTGAAATGCCAGGCCGTATTAATGCTTCTTCAGCATTCTTGCTTGTCTTGCTCGGTTACTCAGTGCCTCTATCCCAAGATGTCACGGATGGGGGTCACTGCGATTCTTCACTACCAGAGGAGATGGTTTGCTGTCAGCTATGCCTATGCACTGTAGGTGCGCAAGTTAACAAAATAAACGTGTGACGAGTTTGGATGTTGAAATCGGAGTGAAGTTTATTGAGTGAAGTTTATTATTGAACATGAATGGAAATGGAAATGCGGGAAGGGGACGGGAAGGAACGATGACCCTAAGCGTCCGGCGCCGAAACTGCAACGTAGCGATTGTCGGTTTGGCCTCGCGGCGATGCTCGGTTGCTACCGGGTGTCGCGTGGCGTCGGTGGCGGGTGTCCGATAGCGGCGCGTGGATCAGCCGACTGGAGGTGATTAACCGGCTGGGTGACCTCGCATTCAACGCATTGACATTAGTCTCGACATCATGCGAATGAAAAAGCGACCCACAGAAAAGCCTTTGAACCAGGGTCGCCGGGAAACCCGCGGTGATATCGAATATAAGACCTTATCGAGAGCATCCGCATCCCATAAACCCGGCCATCGAGATAGACATAGCAGATACGGAGGAACTGGAGTGGTGGAATTGACCTCTCGAAAAATAGATCGGATAATCGGCGGATGGGATCCAAATCAGAGATATTCTGAATGCTTTGTCGTACATTGAGCCCAGCAATTCCAAAATTTGTTTACAAAATATTCGGAGCTCTTAGCAGCCTTCACTGACCTGAGCGCCTCCTCTGTGCTGAGGCTGTTCGTAACGATAATCAGCAGGTCTCGCGCTGATGATTAATAGAGCGTAACATATTGTGGCCAACTCCCAATATGTACACGGTACAAGGTTCTCTCAGCTTAAAGAAGATTTGGGTGGAACAACTGTACACAACGAACCCTTGCCTTCCTCTGATGGGGAGCCATCGGTGTACAACTGGTTGTCTAAGTGGCCATGCTTTTCCATAAAAATGCTGGGAATGTGCGTCCAGCGAAGGTTTTCTGGGATAGCCTTCTTTTCCTCCTTCATTGAGGAATCAGTTATAAAAGAGGAACTAAAGGACTCTGGGAGACTGCACGGTATTGGTACAATTGACTAAGGATTAACTGTCGGCATAAGTAGTTATGGAAAGTTTTTGTTATCTTAGATTTTGAGCGCATCTCTAGCAGCCAGCTTAAGTTGTCAATCACTGACGGACTCGATACTGAATATTGCATTTAAAAATAGTAACCGTTAAAATTTTAAGTATTTTTCCCAGTGAGTTTTGAATGATGTTGAATATTTTGTTAAGCAAATTTTGTGTTGCTACGCGAAATGCAATCGGAATTAAGCCTGTATTTCAAATCTATCTTCTTGGTTGCTTACGAAATGTAATATCCATCTTGCCTCATTTGAAACCAATGGCATTCAAAGCGTATTCAACCAGTAATGTGAATTTAAATGCTGGATCGTCATTATCCATAGTTACTGTGCGTTCATTTCAATGTAAAGCTACATTAACCAAACGTTGTTCCTGTTTGCCCCAGTGATAGTAATTTAATTTGCAGAGAGAAATCTTTTCATCAGGGATGTCAAACATACGGCCCGCGGGCCACATGCGGCCCGCAAGCACATCGGATCCGGCCCGCAACCCCTTTGAAGCAATACATCGAAAGTTTGGATTTTTGAGTATTATCCATTGTTTGTATAACAAAGTATTTTTTTGTTGAATTAAATGAATTGCAAGAGAACTGAATGAACGTCAATTTCAACAATTTCTATAAGAAAGTGATGTACAACTTTGATCTACATCACGCCGATGATATTGCGGTTGACAAGAACAAAGATTTCACACAGATTTTCGAGACGAGTGCATAAATAGTGTTAATACAAAACAAACGTCATGAACTACAGGAGCATTCTAAATAAAATAACAGATGTGGAGCAATAAGTTAGCTGTAGTAATAATGCACATTTACTTTTTTTTAATCTTTACCAAAATGCACAATAGTGTTAAAGAAAATTTATCTTTTACTAAAAATTGTAAATTTTATAAAAAGCAATATAATATTTAAAAAAATTGAAGGTATTAAACACGATTGACTGTTTGGATCAAACCACACTGATAAGAACATATTTTCATCAATCCAATCAATTTTACGTTTTGGCCCGCGAACCTATTTTGGGGCGAAATGTGGCCCTCGAGGTCAAACGAGTTTGACATCACTGCTTTACATCAAGAAACATGTACAAAAGCTCGAGGCTCATCACACACGCATATACACAGACACAAAGATGGTTTTCCGTGTAAATTTGGATGTTGGGTGACTCAAGCGTCTGATCTTACTACAGAAGAAGGCATTTCCCAGTGCCTACCGACAGAAGCGGATCAATCCATTCCGGGGCCCCAAGCGGTTGGATAATCGGAGCCCTCCAGACATTTCCATTGCTCAAAATGTGTCTATACCTATGGACAAAATTGGACTTATATTTTACAACAGCTTGCAATCCTTTATACATATTTTCAGCATATAGTCTCCATGATTTTTTCTAGGCAAAAATTCTTTACATCTTTTCGTTACTACCCATAACTTCGTCACATATTTTATAGTAGATATTAATTCAAAGAATCTAAAATTAATAAATTTTCGCATTCCTTTTCGCACAATTGGCTTATTTTAAGAAATCAGACGTCAAATCTTCATTATCTGGAATTTAAAATCGACCTCAAATTATTAAATCTTTTCAAGTTCAAGTTAAAATCAATTTTAACAGCGATGAGGAAACCATTTTAAAAGGGTAACAGTGCATTTTGCTGGTGGACCGTAAATTGCGAGCATTTTAAGTCAAAGGGACATTATTAGATGAGAAAGAAGATTCATGAAAACATATTCTGCCAAGGCTTTTGGTGAAAATTAACAATGGTTAAGAAATATCGAAGTGCATCTGTAATAACTTTTATCAAAGTATGCATAGCACTGCGAGAATAAATAAAATCGGTAGTTACTTTTGCGATCTGAGGATTTCATCACGGGGCCTTAGTCCGCTCTTAGGTAGATCCGCCTCTGCCTACCGATTGTGGTCGATTGGTGTGGTGTAACACCACAACGCACACCTTTTATAGAACTACTGGGCAGCTTTAAGTCCACCCTTTGCTTCCGCCTCTCGCCTTTACGAAACATTTGATTTCATTGGGCAGAAGCAAGGCTTGGTAAGCGTCATCTTATTTGTTGTTTGATAATTTAATCAATTGTAATCAATAATCGCCAGGTTTAAGTGGGGGTCGCCTAAGCTTCGCTACTTCACCACGTAACATAATGAATCCGGTGATAATTGCATTAGGAAGTCAAACACTCGAGTGGGTCGTATTTACTGGGGTGTGTAACTGGTTGAGGTTTCCAAATCATACCAGCGTCGTAAATCTGCCTGGGAGCATAACTACACGGAAGCATTCCGGAACCACTCCGTTTTTGGTTTTGTGGGAAACCGGGCGACAGTTGATGGATCTGCGGGGTGTGGACCGTCGGTGGCGATTCATCTTCGTGAAGGGCGTACGAATCTTCGACCCTCCCTTCGACGTCCCCGTCTACCATCGAGGTGGGGCGATGTTTGCCGAACATTATGCGACCATAAGCCGGGCATGCTCCTTTCTCAGCCATGGAAAAGGAACATTGGCGGAATTGTTGGACGCCTTCGGAAAAGAGGAAAGTAATCGCTGTGGCACAGGGCAGGAGGGACAGGGGATTTAATTGATCCGTAATCCGGACCAAAACTACCGCAAATAGATTTTGACGATCGAACGCGCCGATACATTTATTAACGGTCACGTCCGAGGCGAAAGTTTGCAGGCTGGCGGATTTTTCGGGGGCTAGATTAGCAGCAATGCGTGACCGTGTTGGGGAGTTTTCGCCGAAGTGGATTAGAAGAAATGCCGCCACGGCTTTCTCATTTCCATTCCTGGTACGTTTTCCAGCTGATATGCTCGGGCTCGGGAAGGCGTTATTATATTTGGCCATCGTTCATTAAATCCCCGGGATTACAAGCGTTCGGAAGGCACTCGTTCGAGATTACGGCGTGTTGTGAGATTTGAAGTTCTCCTGGAGTTTGTCGAATACGAGAGCTAGGTTCATTAGTCCAACATTTTATTAATATTGCCACTCGAAGAAAAATACCTTTCTTCGAGTTTGTTCGCACTTCTTTTTTTTATGGCTCTATTGATAGTACAAGCAAGAAGAAGCATGAAGTTCTTCTCTTTAACGAAAATTACATTTGGCTTCCCAGGATTTCGCCACAATCCACTTTGCGAGGGAACGCGTGCATTAAATTCGCGAAATTGCTGCACATCCGCTTGCCTGTTGGACGGAAATACCTCAACGGGGAACGTGTGAATGTGGGAGTCCATTTTCCGGCAAACCGGCTATGGAGCGCATGCCGGAAATGATGTAAGGGAGTGTGTGTTTGTGTGGGTTGGAATTTTCCACTTCCCTTGGCCGGAAGAAGCGCTACCACTGGGTGTGTGGGCCGGGTGGAATGGGAAAAACAAACGGTTGCAATTCCGCAGAAGCGCACAGTCAATAATCATACGAAGAACAAATGGAATTGAAATGAATAGCAGCGTGCGGTTTACACTGTCAAAAGTATGGAATGGTCTTTGATTAATTTACTAACCATTTATTTGCTGCATTCGTAGTATTTCATGGGTCCGTATGCGTATTTCTACTCTGGCACTGTTTGATTATCTACAGCTTGGATGGTTCTTACATTTCCTCAAACTATTTTTCTGTTTTGCAGTGATCATCAGAGTAATTAAAATTATTGAATATCTTTCATCTATTCATTCTTTCTAGGGTAATTATTTCATTTTTTGACCCATAAAAAAATCCAATTTTCCAATTTTTTTTGAAATTTTCGTGCTAAAACATTTTAACTGAAATTACTATCCTATCAATAAGTTAGAACAATATGCATCTGTTAAATCTATTTGATTTAGAAAACCATGTATTTTCATAGAAATAGAGCATTATTTGACAAACCATCGATAATTTCACGTAATTAAAAACCAACAGGATCGTTTATGGTCACTGCTTGATATTTTATTTGTTAAATATTGTTGAATAATATTGTAGGACATTCACATTTGTAACAAGTCAGAAATTATTTTCAAACCGATTGATCAGGACATTATGATGATGAGTTCATCTTGTTGAGGTGTGACACCAATCAAATGAATAGAAGAAAGAAAAAGGATCAGAATTCAAAAAAAATCATTTACAACCCATTGATAACAGTGTAACAATTATGCGTTTCTAATTTTTTCAATTACACATTTCACAGAATTCTTAACCGAGAAAGCCCGGGAAGGCCTAATCGTTAGGAGGAAATGCGCCAAAGAAAAAAAAGGTCAGTTAGAGCATGTTGGGCTTAACAATACGGTAATACCATAGTAAATAAAAAATTTCAAAAAATTTTGCTAAATTGTCTCTAAATCGAATGAATTTTTCAATTCACTTCACTTAGGGGATGAAACAGCCTTGAAGCGATAATGAATGATTTAATCAGGCAGCCAGAAACTCTTACGGATGCAACAAACATCGGTAGCAACAGCCATGTCCAAAGCGATTAATGCCTGAAGAGGCAGATCAATTTATCCGCGGACCAAATTGGGAGGTAATTTTAAACGGAACTCCCAAGTCGGCGCAAGTCGGCGACACGTTCCGACCGTTCGTGCGAAAGGCTCCGGCAACCGGCATTGAAATTGCTGTTCGAACGACGTGCGAATTGGGCGATTGACGAATGGCTGATGGGCTTGGCTTGGCGTGCAATCTCGGTCAAGTAAACCGTCCCCCGATTGCCAGCCCGGCATGCTCCTGCCCTTTGGTAGTTAGCAGCAACCCGTATTCGTACCCGAAAATCGTCGAATGTTGCGTGTGACCGGTTGCCGATCAAGCGGTAATTTTGTCCACTAAATTGAGAAAGCATTAATCTTGACACACATTCCAGCCTCCAACGGTGTGGAGTGTGTGAGTACGAAACACACACCTCCGACGGCCGATGCCGATAGTCGCTATAATTATGGCGCAAGGTGTAGGAGGAGACAAGGATCGCTAGAACGCCATCGATCGTCTAAATGTGGGAGGCGTGCAGGAGGCTGGGAAAACACTCCCTTCCCCCTCGCTCGCCGTTCCCTCGTTTTCCCTGGAGAAGGGAACGGCTAGACGCATCCGGCGTGCAATTCCGGTAATTGCTAGGGTTCGGCGGACCGGCGACCGTCAATGAAAGGACAATTCATCTGATCAAAATTGCACCCGTGCCATTGCAAATTTGCAACCCGAACTGGACTGCGCTGGACTTGGGTGGTGCTGGGTCGATGCTGCCGGTCGAGCAATTAACACCGGATGCAGTACCCATCCCGATGGAATGGGCCGTCGCTACTCCCGGTCCTGCACGGTCCCCATGCCCGACCCGGCTCGCTGTTAATTGGTGTTGCGGAATCAAAATTTGGCACACTTCCCGGTGACCCGAGCGCGAGGGGCAAAAGGGGGAGTGGAGGCAGCGTGGAAACAGAATAAATAATCAAATTGCGTTATCCGTTTCAGTATCGTACGGCCCCGGTGACCTTCGTGCAGCATAAATCATCGGTGTGCTCGGCAGGTGCCAATGATATGGTGCTTCAAATCCCTCGCGTCCCAGATGGCAGCGTGAACACGGAGACACGGATCGAACCGGACACACCGAACGGACCGTTCGGTTTGTGGGAAGGCAGCAGGTTGTTTTTTGCTTTGCTGAATTGCCTTTAATGGTGTGCTACTTATTCGATGTATATTTGTAAAACCGATTCATCACTGGAACATTGTATGATGTGTTTTTCCTCGTGATAAACCGTTCTGAAATTGTTTGCAACATTTTTAAGTTAATATCCAAGAAATAGTATAGTTAAAATAGGAAAATTTTAACCGAAAAATACAAAAAAAAATCTTAATTAATCGTCCATTTTACTCAATATTGAAACTTTTAATACTGATACTTGAGGGGTAAAGTAATGAAATTAGAAAAATAAGCAGAAAAATACAATAAACAAAGTTATTTTACTATCATTAAGAGACCATTTTCTTCAATATATGAATAATAAAGTGTGTTATTTAACTCGTTCAATTACTTTCCTAAGTGTATTTCAGAATTGGGTGAAAACGTTCTATTAAACAAAATGCTTTTTTCCTCAATACGGCTTTGTTTGTAATAACTCTATTTTAAAAAGTTTTCTTGCATTCACCTTCCCGGATGTCGCAAAATTCGGATGTAGCATCGTAGATGGCGATCGAACTGAGAGCAATCTCGATGTAATGCAAATTACGATAAAAACGAAAAACTGATACATAAATACATATGTCATTTAACATACATTATTTTTTATTTTTTAGAACGTTTAAGGAAAAATTTTTGTTTTGAAAATGTATTTTTTCATTTAATTTATTTATTCTTCTAGTCACGATGTTGAGTCTTATTGATAGTTTGTTTTGGAGAGCTGATTTCCCATCGGACTTTATCTGAACATTTTTGAGAATCTCTGATTCTAAACATATGATAACCTAGTAGTTTGAAAGAAAAGAAACATCTGCTTTCTACTCATTATCAACATAAAATAAAAAATGTAAAATCATTGCATTCAAGAAGTTTACTTTTTATGGAAAAGGTTTGAAAACTATGGAACATTGAACAATGGGAGCTTCTGTTCTTGATGAGGTTATTGAATAAGATGTAAGTTCGAAGCTTTATACATTGCATAAAACATATTTGATTATAACTCACCATCAACATCTATGAAAAATTACCCTTTTGCTGCACCAACAATGTGGTGAAAAATTTAAAAACGGCGATCCAGTTTATACTCCTAAGGCTCAGCACGCAAAGAACACAAAACCAAAGAAATATTGTTACGTTTCATCAAAAGACCAAAAATATCCCTAATCAACATAGGAAAAATCCCACCATAAATTATAACATTTCGGATCCGGTATGATCGTTGTTCCAAATATAGAAAGTTTAAAAGTTTAGAACCACGATTACCGATATAGCAACGCACCAACAAAGTACGTTTGTAGATCACAGCCATAAATGAACCTAAAACATGTAAACTCTCGGTAACGATCGGCATCGTGATCCTATGTAAACATGCAGTTCAGGCAATGCATATCTCTTGCGATATAGAAACAAAGATTAGCCCAGATTCTTGTACATGTTTAGGCAGATTCAAACAACGCCGCATTATAACAAATAGGATGTTAGGATGTTTTAGGAAAAACGGATCGGCGCAAAAATAAGGATACAGCATAATGTAAGAACACAAATACCTAACTTAGAGGTAATAGAGAGCTAGAAACTTCGACAATTTTGTCCCGGCAAAGATCAGAACCCCTTTCGTTTTCGTAATCCGTTACCACGCGAGATAACAGACTAGGAGGTCTACCTTCGCTGGGCCTGGTTGTTAGAACGCGCAGTAACAACCCTGCTGATGCCTACGTAGTCAAGATCCTGTTAATAATTCGGCACGTTTGCCCAACTTTCCATGTGATAAAAAAAACATTAGGTTGCCTCCCTTCAACATATTTCACCTACAATCGCACGCATGGATGATGTTAATGATGGAAGTTAGATGAGCCAACAATTTAAGGGAAAAGTCAGCGACCGAAAAAAAGTTTATTATTGACGTTCGCCGGATGTGGTAAACGTAAATTTGTGATCAATTTTCAGCCAACTTTTTCCCACTCACACGGCTGACTTAATAAAATTTTCTTCCGCTGGGTTGGGATGGTTGGAAGCCTACGTTTGGACTTGGTTTCGTTGGAGCTGGAAAGTTGGAACATTTTAAATCGACTTATGGGTGAAGTAGAACGCTATTAAAGTGCTGAGGAAAATAAATAAATAACTCCCGCTTGTGGTGAAGTCGGTTGGTGGGATGAATGTAATCCGGTCTGAAGAAAGGTTGGCTTTTTTTCGGGCGCCTCCAAAGCGGAGATTCTTCCATTCCGCTCCTGGCAAATCAATTCCAATTTCAGCTTCTGCGATTACGTTCCAATCAACAGTCCATTTGCAACAACCCGCCACTCCAGAGCTGCTGGCGTGCGGATGTGCAAGTGTAAGATGCAAAGAATGACTACAAAATGTTCCAAATCATCTTTCGCTCTTCCGGCGATTCGGTGCCACGGTTTCGTCCCGGTTCGAAGCTCGGTTCTTCCGTTCGGTGTCAATTCGGCGCACCGCTTTTATCGATCTCGGATGCAACGGTGGGCTGGGTGGTGGTCGAGGGGTTGCACAAATTGCATTAGCAACCACGGGATGTCGACACCCTGAGCGGGGTTTGACTGTAATTTGCAACGGAAGCAGTTGCTCGCCATGCACTCCGTCGAGGATACGGTTTCGGTGCGCCACAAGAAACCGGCTCCGGTGGGCTCTGATTGAAATGCTTAAGAGGATATTCAACACACAATGAAGCTCGCTGCGGGAAGCTTCTAGGGCAGGCGAGGGTGCATTGTAATGAATGTGATTGATGCAAAGGTTGCCCTTAGACACGAATCCACCGATTGCTATACGAAGAGCCGTATCCGCCCGGCATCGGCATCGGCATCGAACCGCATTACTTTACGAGGCTTTTACCACGGAAGGGTAAAGCTATAGTGAAATTCTGGGAAATTTATCAACTAAAACACGACCTGTGGTTCATTCCGGTTTTAAACGGTCAGTAAAAATGAGCGCTCGTTGCATTTGTGAAATAAATTCAATCTATTACCATTCTATTGTGAAACTCCATTAAGGGAGAAAGCAATTCTTTTTCTATCGTTTTCTGTAGTGCGTCTACGTTGGTCGCCGTCTGACTGGGTTCCAGCTGTAAGCAGGCAGTTTTGAATTTGATTATTCAATTTCCTGTTCCCCATTGCAAAACGGTTGTACGTTGCCATTACGGCTCGATGCATGGATCAGTGATGGACTGAATAAATGGTTAAGGGTAATAAAAAATAATAGTAGAGGAAGACAGTTGTGAAAGAAGGCCCATAAAACATAAAAAAATCTGATTGAAACAGGGCTACTGTTTAAAGTTTGATTATTTGAGTGGAAATTAACTATAAAATACTTCACGAGATCAAATTGTTATTGATAAATTCCTGATAATTTTGCTTAACCTGTCGTCTAGGTAAAGAATTTAATTTTAATATGGGTTTTGATTGCATGGTTATTTTTAAGTCATTCCAACATAGTGCTTGCTCTTTTGTATGTTGGTACATTTAAGTTTTATGTTTTAGTAATTTAATTTTTAGTATTTTAAATGTCGAGGTGATTTTTTGTAGTTTTCTCTACATGGTAAACTTAGTTGCAAATTTTGTAGTTTTCACATTTTGTGGGAGGGAGAGTTGAATAGTATTTTCAACTTAAAACGCAATGATTTTCCTTGGCATCCAGTTAGTCGGGAATTTTTTCAACTACAAATTGAGCATAAAACATGTGGATACTTAATCTCACAAAACATTCTATCAATGAGTAATCGTGTTATCGCTGTTTTATTATAATCTGAACTTCATGTTACAATACAATCCTTCATTGAAACTCATGCATGTTTAATTTTGTATGTAGGTTGGCATGTTTATCTAAATCAAAATAATTGTTTTTCTTCGAAATGGAAATACTTTCCTTTCTTTAAAAATCTAGGATTCTAGAGCACATGGAATGTGATACAAACTGCAGTGGTTTTAATTAAGCTATTTGTAAGTTGCAAGGAATAAGGAAAGCAATTTGGTAATAAAAATATATCATTGTGAAAACGTCGTGATTTATCTGGTATGCATGAAGGAATGTTGAAAGGCAATAAACCAATTAGCTCAATTAATGTGAATTTTGTTTGCAAGAACAACAATAGGTACATTCTTGAACATGATATAAAGATCAGGAAGACGGAGTTTAAGATTGAGTAGCGGAAAGGCCCGTTCTCATTGGTGGGCTCATGTGGTACGCTGACAATCCAACGCATACATACTGTGAGCATGCCAGGGCTTGACGGTTTTTCCAAATATTTGTTTGTTTGTTCAATAAATCAATTGCGTTTTCGAATTCATCGCCGAGGGATACGCTTATAATTATTCCTCCTACACGATGGACACAATTAATCTGCATGTCCTCTTGAATCGGCACAGCCCCTTATCGTCAACGAAGCTATCGTTAGGCTGGCAATCGATTTTACATGTGAATTATGGCGCTTTCGGGCCAAAGGTTAATTACGGCCGGTGCATTATGCTGGATGCTGATGAATGCTGCAGTCGCCCCGTCTGACAGCTGTCGTCCGGATACGGCTAATCCCGAGCTACCACCACCACCACCGCCCCCAACATCGATCCGAAAGGCAAACTCTGGGAAATTTGAAGATGCACATTAATTTGCATTCCTACCGAGTGGAGGAGCAAACTTTTACCGGCCAAGATTGGTTCCGGTGCTGCGGTTTCACTCGACCCGGGCAGCCGCAGCTGCTGCACTCCGGGAGGCTGGAGGCGGCCGAGCTTACGATTCACTCTTGACGGTTGGTCGAGTAAGCCCGAGCCCGAAAGCCAAATAGTTTTCCAATTAGTGAAGTTTTCGGTGCCCGTCCCCCTCCCCCCCGGAACGCTTCGGAAGCTCAAGTGAATCGAGCGAGGCACCGGTATGCCTACCGAAAAGCCCGGGTTGGCACAAATTGTTTGTAGTCGAGCGTATATGAGCCGCCAGAAGTGAAGGCTATTGGATTCCGTGGAGCTTCTTATTACCTGTTCTCATGTCATGCCAGCCGGGGGCGGCGTGTGGTGAGGCGTGTAAACGTGTACTGTAAACACGATGAAGTTGATATGTAAATAGGGTTCAGAATTTGCTAGAAGAATCTCCTAGCCGTCTGATGAGCTCGAGCCCGGGGTCTTTCATGCTCGGTGAGACAACCAAGACAGGGGAGTCTTTAAACGAAAACCGAACCATAGCTCGCAGAAGGTATTGCTGTTTCAAACTAATGAACTAACTGGAGGGAGAGATGATAACCCACTGTGACACGCAAGGTACGTCCTAAATAGAGGAGTTTTCAGGGCAGCTTTCTTCGATGGCCACTCAATGCCATTAGGACACGCTGGGAAGACTCGTCGTCCTTTTTAATGAGTCGAGTGTTTTTTCTTCAACCCAAAAATCGTGTTGAACAACTCCGGGAGAGCGTCGCAAAATATGCGATTAAACTAATAAACTTATATCATACCCTCCTCTCAGCCACTTTGGAAAAGGACCGCAGAACGGGCGTTTTGTTATGACTTGTACTTTTGGATAGTTTGAGACAGTTTGGAGGAAGCAAGCAGTCTATTACGGACAGATGGTGCTGCAGCGCCTCGGAAAGGTAATGCCGTGTCGTTCCGGAAAAATGCTTCCGAGCTTCGATTAAAATGCAATCGGTCGCCTTGCACGCCGTTGCCATTATCTGGCCGGCACATTCCGGCACTACCTTTAACAAGCGCTGGCCGAGGTTCCCCGCGAAGATATCAGCGTTCGGGATCCCATCTGGTGTTGACAGTTTGGCAACAGAGCATGTACACTATCGGTTCAATCAGCAATAACCATGCCATCAACGGGCACGGATCGGTTGAGAGCGCCTTTAGTGTTGCGATAATGCGTCTTGGATCGGGCAGATAGTGCCTCGGACAGGGTTTCAGCGTCGGACAAGCGGCGACAATCTGCGGATGCTGATCGTTGAAACAAAGACGATCGCCAAACTGATGCGAAACGTTCTTCCTGGTGATGTGGTGCAGTTTCTTCCAGTTATCAAATTGAGATTATCTGCAACGTTCACCTGACTTGCGGAGTAACTTAGTGCAGTGGTTTGATAGTACAACAATCGCTAGCATACACGAGATTGACATACAAGGGTGAGTTATACGTAACCTAACAATAAAACCTTCAGCATGTGTAACCTTCGTTCAGTTAATTAAAAGGACCTTCAAAGTCAGGCGATAAGTTAACGATTAATTATGTTACAAAAAAGTTATTGGGCACGAATAGCAATCATGTATCAGTTGTTTTCATTGTATTGGCTCAAAATGCGATTGAATTGTGTTTGTTTTTTTCGAACTAGACAGTTTTATTATTTAACTAAAAATTAACGATCAAAGGGTTGTTAATTAATAACTGCGGTTCAATTAGTGTAAAACACACAAGACCAGCTGCTAAACAAAAGAAGCTAAACTAAATTTTAACGGTTTGGAGCTCTTGGAAAATTGGTCATTATAAATAAAATAGAATCAAGGTGTAAAATAAAATATAATCAAATGACTTCAAATCATTTGATTTGAAATAATGAAAAGGTATAAAGGAATCTATATGGGCTGCGTTTGTTGTGGAATTTATTAAACTAAAACATTGTGAAATTCAAGAAATCCAAGTTGAATATGAGTTAAATATCTCCTGTGAGCAACAATTTCAAATCATTGAGGTGAATACGTGTGAAATTAGTGACGGTTTGCGTGAGGCACAAAAAATTCCATCTTTGCAGCAAATCAAAATTGAAACATTAAAAGTTTATGTTGAAAAATTGTAGTATGAAAAAGTGGCAATATAAAATGCATTGCGCAACTTGGAGAACTAATAAAACTAAAACATGTGTGTAAAAGAATAATTCAACGAAAATAGAATCATTCAATTATATCCTTCATGTTTTATTTCAAACGAATCGCAGTAAATTTACCTTGTTAATAGCGATGTTATTAATTTGATTTTGTATGAAATGCTGTTTGATGCATCAAGTCTTCAACTACCTTTGGCCGTAGACAGGTTGTTAGTAAAACATAGAAAAGAGCAAAGCCAACCAACGCTAGGGTAAATTCCATTATGGAATGAATATTGCCCTTACGCGAGAACATGCTTGCTTCCGACAGGAAATTAAATTTATTTAAACATCTGCTGGCCGGTTACGGTTATTATGGAAAACGTCTCCCAACTGCCTGGAACGCCATGTTGGTAGTGTTTTTTGCCATCCACATGCTATGGGATAAATATCCTGTATTATTTGTTTTTCAAATCGCTTGTACCGCAGACCGTGACAAACGTAGAGAACTTCTTTTATGCTTTATAGACAAATGTTTCATTAAACAAGGCAAACAAGAAACACCTCAACTCATATTGTATCCCTTTGAAAATACATTGTGTTCAGTAAATGTTTATGTACCAATTTGAACTATACACTGTATTTCAAAAGAATTAATTCACTCAAAAGGGTTTCCTCCATTAAGTTTTGATTTAATTACGATTTTTAAAAAGTGATTTACTATTCTATTTCCTTACAATGGATAGAAACAACACCGTAAAAGTTTGAGCTTTTGTTGCAGGTTTTACCAGTTAATCAGCACTTTTTTAGATTACGGATCGAATAAACCGGGAAAAGTCAAGTATCTATTTCATCAGAAACAGTGACTGGTCGCTATAAACTGTGGAAGAACCAAGAAAGTACCGAAAAGAAGAGGAAAAATTAATCACCTCAAATGCTGCGGAGAGAAGAATTTCGAAAAACTAAACAACAAGCGGACCACAATTTGCATTCATTGGCGTAATTACCTGCTTACAATTTGCCGCTGGCTTTTCGAGTCGAGTCGATACAAATACTATTACCGTGCCGTTTTTCATCTCCCACCCTCCCGCCGCTCTCAGGCCACCCGCCAAATTCCCATGCCTATTATTCACGGCGCTGGGACCGGCCATTCGGTGTACGGAGTTTTTCGTCGGTGTGCAAATATTTCCGGTGTTAATTACTCGGTGCTGGCTTGCGAACGAACGGGCAACCATGCGCCTCCATCGACGGCCGGCCGGACCGGTTCGGAAAGGGATGGTGGAAAACCCGGATTACAAAATAAAGGTAAAAAGCACACACACACACCCGAATACAAATGGAAACCGAGCGAGTAACCTGGCGTTACATTTTTCGGGAAGCAATGGGAGTTTGCCGGGAGTTGCTGGCTTCCCCAAGGAAATTGCTTTTCGGCAAGCTCACGGTCAAGGATTAAGGGATTATTTTCGATAACGAACGTTTACAGAGATCGATACGGAACGCGTCAGCAGCTGCCGGGGAAGCGATGTGTGGTGGTGGTCAAGCAAAAACATACAGGAAGAGGATATTTGCCGATATCATACGTTGTATCGAAAGCCGGCATGTTACTACGGGCGAAAACATAGCATTGTAACGTGAACAACAAGAGTTTCTGTCGGAATTACTCAAGTAATTGTTTAAATGCAAAGTATCTATGTTAGCAACGTTTGCTGTCGAATGAAACACATGATGGTGGTAACTATTAGCATTTCTTATATGTGTGCAGCTCTCTTTTTCTAAACACATACATTAACCTCTTCACAGTCCTGCCAAGTTAAGAAAATGGCTCAAAAAACACACGCTGTTTTTACATTTTTGTATAGTTTTAGATCTAGAACCAAAGAAAAAATTACGTTTTCCAATTTTAGTTTTTGGGATTTCATTGATTGAATGATGGTCATTTTGCTTGTGTGTGATATTTGTGATAGTGATTAGCAATAATTTGTCTATAATAAGCAAAAATTTTGTTCAACTGCATCGACTAGTGCTTATTATATGAATAAAAGTTAACAAACAATTAAGAACGTGTTTACGAAGCAAGTACAATCGAAATAAACGACGCGCAACGAAAGTAGAAACAAAAGGTGCGACAAAAAACTGCCCGAGCCAGCCTCGGGCATGACAGTAAAAATTCCACCCGCTTGCCCGAGCCTGGTTCGGACAAGACTGTGAAGGGGTTAATTTATCAAGTTTTAAACAAAATGATAGCATTAAATAAAAGAAATGAGTTACATGAAACAGTAAAGTATTGTTATGTTTCTCCTTTTTTTAGCAATGCAAATATGTACAAAACAAGTTTTCAGTTTTGTGAACGCATGAGTTGTTACTTTTAAATAGATATTCTGTTTATCCAACTTCGTATACAATTAAAATCTTATAAGTCTAGCAAATACTTGATCTAGATCCAAACTGAATCAAAAGGTTTTCAAAATCTATGTAGTAAACCGAGTGTTTCAGGTATAATTAATATATTTTTAAAACTTTTTGAATCAATTTCTTTAGTATTTACTCTTGGCATTCAACAAAAAACAAAAATTGAATGCCCTTTTCAACTCAGTTCTAATTTAATAGAAAAGTCTTACAAAAAATTACCGTTAGCAGCTTTTGTGCTGAATTAGATTTTTAATAGCTATATTATAATTTAAAGTCGGCAAGTAAGTTTATTTATTTGATTTAAAATGGCCTTAAGGGCTTTGCTAATTGCTGGCGCTTATAGTATAACTCTTATTTTGGTTTTCAAGCAACAAGTAAGTTGCTTACTTAATAAGTTAGGCAATTATACAATTTTGTTATTATGATATCAGATTGAGTTTCATGATTTTGGTGTGATGCTATTCGAAAAATGAATGAATTAAAATTATATAGGATCTCTAAAATGCCCTGCTTTTTAATTTAGCATTGCTCACATTTGAGTTTTGCGTTCCATCCATTTTGTAATGATACTTAAAAAATATATAAAAAATATAGTCATTAAGTATGATATACAGAAAAGTAAAGAAGATTTTTCTGTAAGTATTTTAAACATTCACTTTACCATAAAGTCAGCGGTTCCAAACGTAATTGATTGTGTGAGGCACGATTTAATTTCCGCTTTCAAACCAAAAAAGCCCTCAAAACATTGAAAGTCTATGATTTCAAAGCACAGAGATCATCATAGCCGAGTGAAACACAGATTTACGTTTATTGCGAGACGTATAACGTTGCAATGTGCTCGCTCAATCTGGACATTGCGTGACACTTCGGTTGCCATTGACTTTGCCTTCCCGCTCGGTGACCTTTGCACGGGTGACCTTTACCGAAAGGCCCGGAACGTCTCCACTCTCCGCTTCCCAATGGCGGTCGGGCGGTAAATGGATCGAAATGTAATGGCCGCAATTCGATTCTGATCGTTTGAAGGTGCGATAAAAAAAAGGAAACAACACACGCGGCCTGTGGACGCACAAAGGAAAACGGGAAGATGAACCAGAAACCCCCCCCCCCCCACCACCTGACCACCCCTCCACTCGCTAAAGGACAATCTAATTTCATCGCCAGCTGGCGTCGGCGTTCCAAATTGAATGTTGTTTAACGGATAATTGCCTCGACGCGGACGATTGTTTCGCCGATGGCCAAAAAACGAACAACGGGAATTTGAAGCACTAAACAGCCATCGGCCACCGGGGAACGACTATCGCTGCTCCCGGCCTGATGGCCACCGTTTTGTTCCATTCCGGCAAACCACCACTGAAAGCTTCCTTGGGGCCGGGATGGCCAACCGACGCTCCGATGATGATCCTCCGGGTTTTACGATCGTGTCGTTGAAATCAATGAAGTTTGTCTATAAAACCCACCCTTCTTACGGCTGCGGCATGATTATTTCTTCGAGATTGGCCGCACCGAACCTGCCCGGTGAAGGGAAGATGTATTTCACCGCGTGTCCGATTTAATTTTCCCACCCGAGCACCGATTTCCGAACGGAACACTGCGGTATGTTTTATTTCATTAGGTAGGAAATTTAATTTGCAAAACCCATCCTGCGCCACCGGCTTCGTGGCAGGCACCAGGCCAGACGGCATAAAAGATGGTGTTGCTGATGAAATATGAAATCCAGGATTGAACAACCAATCGAACGACGGACAGGGTGGACCGTTGGAAGCTTTCCTAGTCCTATTTGCTCTCTTTTGGCCACAAGAAAAAGCCGTGACTTGCCCAATCGATGCAGTATTTTCGGTGAATTTAATTAAAAATTCAAACCAGCTAGGCATGATCTAGTTGGAAAGGTGTCCGATTAGCGAGGTGTTGATTAAAGAGGAAAAAGAAACACAAAACCAGTTCATGAAGATGTTTGGTAAAGAAAACCTCGAACGAACACACTTATTATGGCTTCAGTTTTCAGGTTTGATCCTCAAACATATTCTGGGAATAATTTTTTCACCACTCTTTAAACAATGTTGGTGTCTTTAAAATTCATTCGTCATTCATAAGGACTGTTGAACATTATGATTTTTTCTCATTCACTTGGGATCCATTTATCTTGGAATTTATTTATCTCATTCACATGGGATTTTTCCTCATTCCCAGATTTTTGTCTATTGGTACGCGCCATTTATTACTATTTGTCATAAAGTAGGTGCCTTAACCACTTTTAAGAAGAAAGTAATGAATTCCGTTTTTTTTATATTTAAAATTATTATTGACTGCATCTTCTGAAATGATAGAATGAAATGTTAAAAGCTGTTTTCAATCTGCAGTAAAATCGTAATAAAACTCTGATTCGACATTTAACAACTTTGGATGTATCTATGCTTACAGTTAGAATTTATGGAGCCCGAATATGCAAAATAAAGAGTATAATCTTTTCAATTTAAAGAAAAACAGATCTTATCTTTCTGAAATTAACCACATATTTGAAAATCAATTTTGAACCAATTATTATAGAATTCGATTTTTGATTTGAATTTAAAAGGAATTATAAATAAGGAATCAGGAGTGCCTTCAATCACTATATCCATCGGATCAAATGCTAGAGAGATGATTCATGTAGAGGAAATTGATGTTCAATACCAAAAGGCTATTATTAGATAATGCGGCTCCTATTTTGTAAAGCTGGCATGCATTACAAAATAAAATCATTTAATACAAACATCGTGCGTAGTGTTTCAAAACAAATTAACTAAAAAAGCAACATCCATTCCCCACTATGATGGGTGCATCTTTCGAAACCTTCTTCGCTTTTTGCGAAATTACTAAATTTTGTGTGCTTCCAAAAATTGTATCAAAAAAGTTCCGCATTTTCAAGCGCTTCGCCTTGCGGCGTTGTAATACGGCCCCATTTTTATCACCCGAGGCCCATAAATTCTTCGGGATAAAATGTATCCATTCCCGCCGGAGAGCCCGCCAATGCCGGTGGCGGCGCAATGCAGCAGCGCGATCGTAAAAGCGA
Source organism: Anopheles coustani (assembly GCF_943734705.1). Taxonomy (NCBI): domain Eukaryota; kingdom Metazoa; phylum Arthropoda; class Insecta; order Diptera; family Culicidae; genus Anopheles; species Anopheles coustani. The sequence goes on from NC_071289.1 coordinate 39,763,748, forward strand.
CATCCGGCAAATCCACTAATCGGCGAAAATGTCGTTGGGAAAATACGGAAAATTAATCCTCATCCGGTGGACGCCGTCGTCGCCGCCGCTAATGGCGACGTTCGCTGCAATATTCGAATATCTTCCCCCACCCCCCGCTCAAGGGTGCTATCAAATGTAAATTTTGTGTAAAGGTAATTCGAGCCCAGCACAGGTGTTTGGTGTTGGACCAAGTTTTCATAGGGTAAGTTTATCGTTTGTGTGTCTGTTGGGACACTTTGGCGACAGTAATTAACAGCAGGTCGGAAATGGAACGTACTTTTTAAAAGTTAACATTAGACGTTGGGCGGAAAATGTACCGCTTAAGACATTCGCTCAACGACGAAGGGTTAGTTTTTGTAAAGTATTACCCCGTTTTATTAAACGTGAATTTGCAAAGTGGGTTGTTTTTACTTCTTTATCCTTCTTTCCTCGAAAAAGTCCCACTGAAGCAACGGACAAATTGAAAGCAAATTAAGACACCCTCATGTTGGGCTGTTCTGGCTGCTAATGAACGAATAAACAACGAATTTTAATCAATCTAAATAAATAGATCTTTTGCAGCGAGCTCCCATCCGTTTTCGACTACAAAGAAGCGCCCAACCGAAGAAGGAGGCGACGAAGAACCGGGCTGCTGGTAGTAACATGCCGCCTTTCTAGCCTTCATTAGGGAATGCTCATTAGGCGCCACCGCCCGTATCTGAGGAGGTTGGGATGGCGAAAGGATGCTCGATCCTGGCGTACGCTAATTAATACTCGATGTTGCTCCACCGAACGGCTGCAGGATCGTGTTTAGGTGAGTAGGCTCGATAGGACGCAAACTCGGTGGCGCTACCTTGAATGATTTTTATTGCATGGTGGGTAGCAATTCATTTCAATAAGTAATTGAAACCCATGAAAAGGTACTGCGAAGGACTAGACCGAGAATTATGCGGAGAAATGATATAAAATGGAAATTTCAAGATTCACTTCACTCGTTTAATTATTACTATTGATAATACACGACGTTCACTTGTGAGTAGTTGAAGGGTCAATGTAGTTAAAACGTACACAACTGTCTGAAACGGAACAGTTATTGTTAATTGAGCGAGGTAATTTTATTAAAATCGAAATTGTTTTTCCTATTTTTTTTTGTCTACTTGTCGAAGAAACTAAGACCTCTGATAGAAAAGATCCTAAATTTTACGTAATTTTAACTGAACGATGGAGTGTAATAGGAAAGAATAATTTGAAATAAAACTAACTGCAAGATGAATGGAAACAGAATTTAGATTTTACTTAAGAAGAGAACTAGTTGAATACGAGAATGGTTCAATGTATTGAGTTTATTTTTTAAATAGCCGTTATCTGTTACATTCCTCCAAAACGGGGAGTTTTTTCTCCAAAATATGGGCGGAAATTGTTAAAAACAATTTATCTACTTTTGAAAAACGTGTTGAACATAATCAACTATATCATATAATTATAAGTTTAATTGTAATTTATGTCTATCTGCTACAGAAAATGGTGACTAACTAACTATCTGATGCTCCGGTGCTAGCACGGAAAGATGCCGGAGCTGGTGCTATGGCTGGTACTGGAATTAACGCAACATGAAGGGAGATCATATTGCGTCGACCGTGGGAGCGTTGCGTTGATGTATTTACTGGTGTCAGCATAATGTCATGATCATTATGTCAGCATAACTATACATTAACCTCTTATACTAACATGGTACATTAACTTCAAAGAACATATATTAACTTTAAATTAATCTACCAAGCAGGAAGCTTAGGTCCTGCTTCTATTAATTCTATAAAGTATGGAATAGTTGTAGGTATAAATCGGGCAATATTGTCTTACGCGCAAATTGTTGTAATTTTGACCTCGTTTGAACCACATAAAAAATACATCGATGCGTTCGATTTGTAAGTCTTTATTTTTGATTTTCGGTAATATGAAGATTTAGGAATCAGAAAATGGTACATAAGGATATTCTACAAAATGCAGTAGTTCTTGCAATAAATACTCTCAAAGTACGGTGAAATAATTTGAATATACCTGTTCTTACTTGAATTGCAATAATAACTTGAATAAGCAAGCAAAAAGATAAGAAAAAGCTAATAACTTCATAGCCATGGTCTCCAATTCAAGAATAATAAAGCTCGTAAAGACTTTAATATGGAGAAATATAAATGAAAACAGGTTTAATTTGGAACAACGATCCATCCTATAGATGGTAATTAATGTAAAGCTGTAGAGAAGCAGTGGTAGTATGTAGTTGAAATAATGGCAGGGTTTCCAAATAAGGTTGTCTGAAATTAAGTTAATAGTAAACCAGAACTAAACAAGATCAATATATCTATTCCGTTTAAAACACTAGGCCTATTCGCAAATTATACATACAAGTGTAAGCTATAATAAGGATACGAATCAAAATATGTGTAAAACAGAATTACGGCAAATGTTATTGAAAAACTTTGGAATTTGTTTTATAATTGTTTGCTATTTTATTTGAAAAAAAAAATCAAAATGTCATGTTATTATTATTAAGCAAACAACGCTGGTGAGTTCTATTTAATCAATGCAGTTTATTTTTGCGTACCTTTGTTTGCAACACTCCAGCTTGGGCGTTGGCAAACCTCGGCGACATTTTATCATTTGCTCTGTTTAAACGTGCTCTGAATTTGCGTGATATCCTTAAACCTAGGGTTCCGTTTGTCGTGGTCCGTCTATTCGTCTAGCGAGGGTCAAGTCCTTTTTCTATCGTTTAGTTTCCCTCCTGCTGCTGCTGCTGATCGGAAACCACCGTCTGCTTGCTGTCGGTCGTGCTGGCACTGTCGTCCGCCTCCTTAATGCCCATCCAGGGCAGCCGACGCTCCAGCTCCTGGCGGTACTTCGGGTGGCTGATGGCGTAAACCCACGGGTCGAGGCAGGACACGATCTTGCAGCACAACGCTGGGACCATCGTCACGAATGGTGTCAGCAGGGTCCTGGGGACAATGGCAACAAGTGGTAGTGGTGGTGTAAGTTTCTACGACTACCCCAAGGTCTTACAGGTTTTGCCTCAGAACACGGCAAGGCTTGCCTTCATTATGGCAATCCGTGCCGTTGAAGCCACACTTGCGGCCGGTAATGTTGTAATAGCTGCCTCTTTCTCGCTAAAGTCGCTTTAGAAATGCACTCTTTCTAATGCTTAGTCTACACGAAGCGCAAAGCAACCTTTGCAAACGGTAAAATGCTGTGAGTTAGCGGTAAAATGCTGTCAGATGGGCAGTCAACTGTCAGAATATGCGCAAATGTGTTTTTCGGTCGGCGAGTGAAAAATAGCTTTGCAAAAATTTGCGCACCAGGTATAGAGTGCCGGTGGATGGAAAATAGTTGTTTGTGATGATGTACAGTGGTTGTTGATAAGATTTCGGTGTGTACAATACATCTGTGCTGTTTTTTTTACAGTTAAACAATCAAATCAACATTGAATGCACTTACATCTGCATCGGCTTACGGATAGGAACGTCTACACGAAGCGAAAAAAAGTGGCAGCAAAATCGACATTTGCGCGTGTATTTTCAGAGTTTTGCGCCTCGTGTAAACTAAGCATAACACTACGTATCTTCAGGCATTTGAAAACATTAAAATACCCCCGAAGGTATGCAATTGATTGAACACCGGTACTGAGTGAACGGAGAAAAGGCTGTAAAATTTTCCAGTGTTCGATCAATTGCATACCTTTGGGGGTAATTCGATATACTTGGCAAAGGTCTTATGCTTAGTCTACACGAAGCGCAAAGCAACCTTTGCAAACGGTAAAATGCTGTGAGTTAGCGGTAAAATGCTGTCAGTTGGTCAGTCAACTGTCAAAGTGTGCGCAAATGTGTTTTTCGGTCGGCGAGTGAAAAATAGCTTTGCAAAAATTTGCGCACCAGATATAGAGTGCCGGTGGATGAAAAATAGTTGTTTGTGATGATGTGCAACGGTTGTTGATAAGATTTCGAGGTGTACACTACCTCTGTGCTGTTTTTTTACAGTTAAACACTCAAATCAACACTGAACGCGCTTTCATCTGCATCGGCTCACGAATAGCAACGTCTACACGAAGCGAAAAAAAGTGGCAGCAAAATCGACATTTGCGCGTGTATTTTCAGAGTTTTGCGCCTCGTGTAAACTAAGCATTAGAAAACGGCTTGTTAGAAAGAGTGCATTTGTATAAGAGTGCGGTTAAGGATAAGCGATATTACTATTAGGACATCCGTACGTACCTATCGCCGAAGGCACCGATCATGGCGACGATGGCGTACGGCGTCCAGGCGCACACGAACAGGAAGAAGATGGTGAACGCCGCCTTGGCGATGCGCATCTCGACCGCCTGCGCCTTCTCGTTCCGGTTCGCCGTCAGCGACTCGACGTTCATCTTGCGCGCCTGGGCCTTCAGCATCTGCTCGTGCTGGCGGACGTGGCCGAAGAGGCGCGCGTAGAAGTAGCAGATGGTCAGCATCGGGATGACGTACGCCCAGGTGAAGATGCAGCCGACGAACACGCGCGTATCCTGGTCGTCGGTGAGGTAGTCGAACGAGCAGGTGGTCAGGTAGCCCTCGGGAATGTACCGGCCCCAGATCTCGAACAGGGGCAGCACCGTGAACGGCATCGCCCACAGCCAGGTGAGGCAGATGAGCAGGCCGGCCTGCACCCGGCTCAGCCGCCCGTCGAGCGGGTTGGAGATGGTCCGGTAGCGGTCGAAGGCGATCACCGCGTTCGAGATGGCCCCGCCGATGCCGGACAGGCTGCCGAAGGCGGCGTACACCGAGCAGCCGATGCCGTAGCCGACCAGCCGCTCGGAGAACGAGTTCACCAGGAACATCGGCATCTCGAACATCATCAGCAGATCGAAGATGGCCAGGTTGATGATGAACATGTTCGACCCGTTGCGCAGCGACTTGGAGCTGTTGGAAAGGGAGCAGTGTGAGACGTCGTCATGGCGACGCGCTTCGCAGTACTTACGTCCCGAAGATCCACAGCACGATGCCGTTGCCGATGATCGAGGTGTTCATCAGCACGAAGTAGATCATGGCCAGCATCAGGTGCATGTAGTACGGCGGTGCCGGAAAGCCTCTCCAGTGGTCGTGGACCAGGTACTGCTCGTCGGCCGGCAGGTTCCAGCCGAGCAGCTTCGGCATCTCGCCGGCGGTGCGCGCCATGGGCATCAGCATCGCGCCCTCCGCCGCCTCAGACGTCTCGTTCAGGGCAAACATGGCCTCCACGGTAGAGATCTCTAACTCGGTACGGACAGCACGGTTCGTTCCCAGGCCAGGCGAGCAGGCGTTCCAGCAGCAACGAAGGCTTCACAGCGGTCACAGAAAACAACGCTCGGGAAAAGGGGAACAATTCGGACCGGTTCCGGGCAGAAACGCTTCGCAAATGTTCGGCTGCTTCCGGTGCGGTTGCCGCTTTTATACTGGCCAGCTCGCAAGGGCCCCGAACGGGTTGCGAAATAGGATTATGGCCATGCTAGGCTTTGGCACCCTTTGGTCAACGGGTTGCGTGATTTAGCACTGGATCAAATGCCTGCACACGACCGATTTGGGGTAATTCGATTACCCACGTCGGATCAATCGTAGATTGGCCATCACCGGTGCGCGTCGGGTGTCCAGCACCTGCTTGGCGGAAGTGTGATGAGCGGTCGAAATGGAAATCACTCGGAAAATGTGACCATTTGGAAGAGTTTTAAACACGGTTTCTTTAGACTTGTTGGAAGACCTTTTTCAATCAACATTATTTTTGCTTTTAAAACAAAGGGCTGTATTGATCAACGAAATAATTTTTGATGTTCTTTTTAAACCCATTTTCGATATCCTGTAAGTTCAAACATATCTTATCGCAAGACGGTTCGTTTTGTTTAATACATAACGAGTAGAAAAGAAAAATAATGAAAAGGGAAATTATAACTTAGTGAAATCGAAGTAGTCTCTGTAAATTCCAAACCATCTCTTTCCCTTTAATGAATGATTACGATAAAAGTGACACATGAATAGAAAAGTGAGAAAAAATGAAGCGAAAGCATCGATTGTGCAGATAGCAGTAATAACTTACGATGAAAAATAATAAACCTAACTAATTTAGAAAATGATGTATTGGACTAATTAGACAAATTTGTACCAAAAACACACTCGTACAGAAACACATGTTTTGAGAAAATGGTTTAAAAATACTTGGGAGGATTTATACAATTAAGAATACGATACTTATAATATAACGAGCTAAGATAAACTTACTACATTTTATTCTTTCTACAACATTCAAAACGCTCACATTGTTACATTCGACGAACAAATGTAGTGTTTATTGTAGTGGCTTTATTATCGTCTTTCAGTAGGGTACGTTTGAAAGAAAAGAAAATACATATTTTAAGAGTAACCGATGAATATTTTCTTCAGGCAAGGCGTTTGATGACTCTCCAAATATATCTATTTAACATTTCAAAAGGTCGTGATTACATTAATGACATTAGGCAAACTATGCGGAAAATGAATGGTTGAAGCACGATCGCTTCCAAATCCACTCAAATTTAGAGAAGTTTGAATCTTTTGAACAAATCAACATTAGTTTGTTGTCAAATTATCGAAGCTACGAATTCGACCGTTGTTCTCTGCGATATATGTAGATTTATCGTAATAGGAACTTAGATCAACCAGCAGGTAACCCGTAATTTGTACGAAAATACCTTACTCTCTTTCAGACCTTTGCCTTCGATTTCATTCGCCTTCTTTAACACTAGAACTACCGCGATTTTTACGGTTGAAACTTTACCGCGATTTATGTTCAATATTAAAAAGAAAATTTTATATTTGAATACATAAAAATTATCATTCGATTGGATACGTGAAAGTTATGCATTAACATTTCGTAGAATTGTTTTACCTTAAGAAATAAATGGAATTGGAAAAGAACTGAACCCGTCAAAATGTTTGGTGCGGTAGTTCTAGTGTTAAAAGAGTAGGTGTGTGATCTTCTGCCAAACCTTCGTTATCACAGCAACCAGGTGATCAGTTTAATCGAAGCGTTCGGATCGAATTCAAGCGAAATATGATCGATTTTAGATTTTTCATAGCGGGCAGGTAACCTGTAATTGGTGAAAAAAATACACCATGTACCTTGTTCTCTTTCTGACCGTCGACTTTGTTATCCGGGGCATATGACCTTAGTTGCCAGTCCTTAACCCACAGAGGTCTACATCACCAGGTTAGCTGGCGAAGGCCCAGGAAGCTGGATTCAACAGCCGTACTGGTGTAAATCCTCGCAGACGAAGAAGAACAAGAACAAGACTTTGTTATCCTTCGGGTAGATGATCTGTAGATCGTTGCTGATTGGTTGTCTAATTTTGTCCTACTGACTTTGAGAGGCAGATGTCCATCTCCTATCAAACCTTCGTTTCTGGTATCACGGCAGTCTTTTCCGAACTTTTGTCGAACAAATGGGAGTGAAATGTTAGCATTTTAGATTTTTCTTATCACGTTGACTACCATGGTTACTATTTTCGATAGCCAGCTGTCAGGAGTTCTAAAGAATTGTTGCCCCATAAATAATTAAAAATGTAACCTACAAGCTTTACAGCCTCAGCACGAACTTCGATCATTGCACATCGCGTTTTTGATAAAAAAAAATTGACTCAATTCCATCGGATTCATTCGATCGAAATCCGTGCTGATGGTAATAGTAAATACAACAAAAAATCTTTGGGTAGTTGTTTAATGTTTGCTTGGTTATCGAAAACCGTTGGTTTAATTTAATCAAAAATGATTTTTCATAGGCAATGTTCTACGTAAAGATAAAACTTATGAGCAATCAATTCTCATTGCCAGAGTGCAGTTTCATGAACTTACGGTGGATAATATTTTGTAAGAAATAAGCTGCAGTGAGCGTTAATTTTTCGATACTTTTGGATGCGGAACGGAAAGTGTTTAATTGAATAAAGAATTTAGGGTATTTTAACGGAAAGAGTAGTTATACTTTAAAATACTTTAAAACACTTGTTTTCTCTACATACAAACATCTACAAATAAGGTTCTGATTTTTGATGATTCTTAGTTTTGTGAAATAAAAATGTAAAAAAATGTGATACGGGTTTTAAGCTTTTTTTTCGCTAATGCTTCTCAGTTTTATGCTTTGAATATACTCTTAACAAACAGGTTATATACATAGAAACAAACCGATTGGACTAGCCAATCTTACGTAGGAATTAATACTGCTTGTGTTGTTTAGTTTTTAAAATGTCTACATCTTTGCCTGGTAGACACATTTTTAATTTATATCTTACCTCTCTTAATTATTTTACCTGGAAACAAATTAAATGCGTTTAAAAAAAGCATTTCAAAACAGCAAAAGCAAAAGCAAGCAAAAGTATTTTCCATTCAGTTGGTGTCATCGTGCCGAAATTGCAACACAATCCGAGTTTGGTTTTGTTTTCAATAATTTTATTACATAACCTATATAATTTCGGACATTATCTATCTGTTTAGTTATTCCATATAGCTTCCGTACTGTTTCTGATTCTGTACCATCTCCATTTTTCCTCTCCCGGTTACTCTTCAAATTTCCACTGTTCTTATACTATCCGAATGCTTCTAACATTTTCTTTTCTTTTTTTTTAGTTTTGTTTGGTTTTATGCTGCACTTTTCTGCAACACATTTTGCAGTAGAATTTTGCTGCACTTGTGTAGTTTGCTTCGATTTCGTTTTCTTCAACCGCTTTAACACTTTCAACGCGCCACAGAGTACGTAACTTCATGTGATTCATGTTTCCTGCACCCGTTTGAAGCCCATTCCCTGCGTGTTTAAATATTGCCTCGTCCTTGTGCTGCCCTTATGCCATAATAATAATAATAATAATAATAGTGATAATCATATTATGTAGTACAATTACAATTACAATTTCTATAGTTCACCTTCCGCGCATCTTTTCGCTCGACTTAGCTTATCGTTTTGTTTTCCTCTACGTCCATTTGTCGCGTCCAGGCGGTCGGAACGATAATGCGTGTGAAGTAATTTAGTAACTGTAGCGCATGGACTCGCTGTTTGAATGAATTCGATTCTCTCGACTCGTCCAAACGTTCCACCATTTCCGACAACTGTAGCTTCTGTTTCCGTGCGGAACAACATCGAACGAAACAAATTCTGACTCGGAACAGGATGACACCGAGGAGTGTGACAATATTTTCGAACCAAAACATAAACCTAACGATGGTGACCTGTGGAATGTGCGCAAGGCGCTGCACTGCGCTGTTTAGATGTAACGTTACGGTGGTTTGGTGGTGGCTTAAAACAGGCGTGTAATTTGCACTTCAAACCGAGTATTAACAGAGAATATATATGTATGGGAACGCTGGGGGTAGTTTATGGAATACTGTACATTATCCTTTTTTGTTGTTTGCTTTGTTGTCTAATGGCGGTTCGGGCGAGTGGTCACGATTCGGTGAATGGTGATGTTTTGTTGTTAACAAAATATAACCAACAATTACACTAGATTGTAGTTTAGTTAGACTTGTTTTTTGCTTTGTCGCTATCTGTTTTTGTGTGTGTTTGTGTGTCTGTTTATCTGCTAGCCATACTCTCTGTTTGTTCGGTTTCTTCTCGGTAACGTTTTGTACAAAATTCTACACTGTGTTGAGTTGTGGTTGAGCGTTTATTAACCGTTTTCCTGTGAGCCACAGAAGATTGGTTCCAATCCGGGGAAAACGCGCCCACAGGGAAATGCACTTCTGTGAAGTGTGTGTATGTGTATGAGAGCAGAGGTAATGGTAATCATTCGACGGGGCACGACGGACAGGTTCCGAGGTTTGGGGCAATCAAAAATAAACTCTTACTTAAAACGTACCCTAAACGGTTCCGTTGTAAATGGAATGCACATGTGCTTGTTTGCATTTGGCGCAAAAAATACCGCGTGGTTTTGTTTGTTTACCGTTGTGGAATTGAACGAGGTGTATTGTGTAATATCGGTATCGGTCTTCTTTGAACGAAGCTATTGGCTTGGCTGGGAAGAAGCAAAACAGGTTCATCCGGTTTGGTTTGGCGGGAAACCGGATACTTGCCACCGATACTGTTTTCTTTTTCGCGTAGGGCAAGTTTGGGCGTTTGTATTGTAACACCCGGTGTCGTGTGCGCTTGAGGTTTTCCGTTTTTCCCTTCACCTGAGCGGTTGCAAACGAGGGCTTTTTAAAAATCGAAAATAATCTCATCGTTTCCCTTAGTTGTAAACGTTGGCAAGACAAAAGGGTGTTTTTTTATCGTCACTGACATGATGAACAATAATTTATGTTTGTAAAAGAATTAACTTGTTGGATAAGGGCTGAAATGTTTCTTCTGCGAACGATGGTTTATGTATGTTCCCAGTAAAGAGACGTTTTTACCCTTCAAGGCACCGAATTTAAAAGTGGCAAGAATTGATGAAAACATCTACAATTTAACACATAAAGCAATTTTTAATGACTATGAAACGAACATTGCAATTGCATTGTAGTGAGAAAGTATGTAATTGTTGTTAGGAGTTTGGGCAAGACAAATACAAAAAAGAAAGAAGAAACTTTTGTTGAAAGGTGTTCCTATTAATGATTCAGAAAAAGTTGAAAATACATTGGGCAATCAAGTCTTATAATAATAAATAAGCATCTGCTTAAGAAAGTTTAAAAATAAAACACTCGAGTCAAAAGATGATTAATATTTGTTTAAAAAAAAGTAAAAACAGAAAGAGAGAAATAGAGAAAAGAATAAAAAATCGTATCAAACTGCAACATGGTGTGTGTGAATTAAGGAAGATACTGTAATAAGATTTTTAGCAAAAATAGTGTAAAAAAATCCAAACTCATTTTGGCTTGTACTTCTAAGAGCTAATGGTACCTTCAAGGGTTTAAGTCTTGTCTCGATAACTGAAAAATATCAGTATTAGCTTCCTTGCTATGAAAATAATGTAAATGGACGCTTTTTACAAACTAAAAAAGATGAGCAAAACAATCACACATACACATAAAGTCTTCATTGTTCTCGTACGATAAGGGTTTCATGTCTCGCGGTTCGAAACATAAGTCATTGGGTAATATCAACTGAGTGTGCCGTGGAAATGAACGGATGACACCGGAAAAACGTTTCCCTTGGAAAAAAAAACAAAACTAAACTGGAAGAAGATCGTCAAGGTCGCCGCACTTATCGTTAGCAATTAATTACTATTCCCTACGCAAATATGATATGGTACGTTGAAAGGAAAAAAAACGTAACTGTCTGATCGTACAATATAAGTAGTTGCTAAATGCTGTAAACGCTAAACGCTTCACTTGTTAATCTAATGGACACGGGTCCGAGCCATCCGGTACGGATTCTAACGCTTTTTTCACCTTCTCCTGGACACGAATCACATGCAAAATAAGATAAAAAAAAACCCCTACCCAGTGTGAACATACTCTTCCTATATCAGGGCATTCGACAGCTTGGACGAAACGAAACGATTGAAAGGACAAACGTCACGACACTGCCGAAACATAAGTAGAGTGTGTGGAATTATACATACATACAGACGGCCCCTTTCACTTTCCCTCGCTCGCTCCCGAGATCAAACATATGCTTCATCGCAAGCGGTCGATTATGCTGATCCACGGGGGTCGATTCCGTCGTAAAATCACTACGTTTCGCTAATTATGTAGTAAGTAACCGGGCTAAGCTGCTGCTCTACTGCTGAGGGAGAGAAGGGATTTCAACAAGGATCGTGGCGTCTTGCACGCCGACGATTTCTGCTTTCCTTTTCGCATTGTTTGTTTTTTTGTTTAATTTCATTTCGTTTTTTTGCCTCCCACTTTCCATTCCAGATATATGTATATTCGTGATAGTTTTAAGTGTGTTTTGCTTCTGTTTGAATGCATTTTTTTTAATTTTCTCCTTCTTCCTTTTTTTCTCTCTCTCTCTACTTCACTACATCTAGCGGATAATGGTATTATTTTGCACATAATGTCCTTTCGGTGTTTCTTGTGTTCAACTGTTTGGCTTGGGAGTTTTTCCTTTTTTTTTTTAATCCCCGTTTTGCCGATGAAACACGCACCAATTTTTTGTTTCATTATCGTTCGTCCTGCATCGCCGGGTCGTCGTGTTTAATGGTTTCCAAAGAAGAGGTTTTCATTTTCTCCAAATTTTCCTCCGTGTATTGTTGTATCGTTTGATAACATTCTAATGGTACCTAATGAGAAGTATGCTTAAAAGTCGAATGCGCTCAGCTTAGTCTTCTTCTTCCCCTCCGAGGGGCCGGAGAAGATGGAGCAGGAGTATTGTGACTGTGCTCATGTTGGCTATTCGATTACATTTTTTTGTTCTTCCTTCTCTGATTCCGGGTGGACGCTCGCGCGCTTCATGTTACTCTCTACTGCACCGTTAATCTGAGGAGTTTTTCCCCAACCCGACACCCCATTACGATGCAAACATTTTACTTTCGCTTACTTTAGAATGTTTTTGCTGCAGGATAGAGGTTCGTTTAGCTTTGCTGTTTGTTTCTGTTCTCGCTGCTGCAGCAAAAGCAGCTCTATCTAGCTGCAGCTCCGTTTCACCCGCGTTTGAATCTCCCCGCGCTGCCCAGTTCCCGCTTTCCACCAGTTCCACCACACGTGAGATGTAACGCTAATAATATCAGTCTGACCGTTTGATGTTTCACTTTGATCGCTTCGAGCAAAGTACATTAAGCTTACACCTCGCTACTCTCTACGCGGTATGTTTTTGTTTTGCACGCGCTTGATTTTGCGTTATCAGAAAAGTGGGATGGTAAAGAAATAAACGAAGGATTTTTTTAATGCAAAACCGTCGGATTTGCGGATCCTCTCCGGTCATATGGCCTGCTGTAGGAGTGATAGAGAGATATGGAGGTGAGTTTTCGAGACAGTTCTATCGTCCTATCATTGACATCGGACAAACTTGCTAAAATTCTTTGTCCCATCTTGCTTGTCTAGTTATTTATTCGAGGAGGAATGTATAGAAAATTTTTCCGTTACAAACTTGCCGTTGCTAATAAGAAGTGGTTCCCTTTTCTAGTGAGTAGAACTAGGTTCAGTGTACGATGATTAAAACAATATTGTGTTGTATAAAAATAAAATATAGCTCCGATCGATGCTCGACGAACAAAAAAATCAAATACCGTCCGTTTAGTATAAAATAAGAATGTGGCATGATTCTTAGGTGGTAAAATAAAGTGTTTGGGGCATCGCTTGTCGGTTGGAAAATACAATAGCCTCTTAATAATAATAATTAAAAATGCTTTCACCGACCTTTCGTTGAATCCCTTCTTTTCCGGGGTTCATTCGTTAAATGGCAGTCATGATTGTGATGTTCAGTTTTCCGTCACAACCAAATAGCTATTAGGTTGTGTGTGTGTGAGAGAGATATAACGTTTTGTTGTCCGTTACGGATGAAGGAGGAACGGTCCGAAAACAGAACACGCAGGACCGATGCGTTCAACTGGTAGGGTTATAAAGTTTTCTCCGTCCGTCCGTCCGGTATTATTTTCCTAAACGCATAGTTAAGCTAATTTTATCTGGCTACCCCCTTAATGATATCTGCACTCCTAAAGTAGTTGAGTATAGTCAAATTTTGAAAAATTCATCCTAAATCTTATCGAATTACTACTCGCGAATCGAAAGCGGCCGCACATCGTCGGTCGGTCGATTGCATATGAGTTGTTGATGGCAAACATGATGGGAGGGGGTGGGCGAGGGCTTTTGACTAAACGAAACCACCCAGCGTCACGGGGTGGGGGAGATGAATGAGCTGCCTCTCCGGGGGTGCCACCCGGTTGCGCGAAAATGCCGGTTGCTGATGCTGGGTTTTGATTGCTAGTTACGCGTCGATGTGTTTGTGTGTGTGTGTGTGTGTTGGGTTTGGTAGAAATGATCCTGGAACAGTGCAACACCGACCTTATCAGCCGGACGATGACGATGGCCGGACGACGGCCGGAATGGTGGTGGACCTAAGGGTCGTGGCCCCCCTAAGCAATCGGAAGGGCTTAGGTCGCGTAGTGATCGAACGAGCCGAGATACTCGAGGGCCGCCCGGTAGCAGAACTGATACTGGTCCTGTGGAAGAGATTGTTCATGGTACGTCTTGTCAGTGAAACATTGGTTTAGAGACTCTCCAAATGTTAAAAATAAAGGGAAGGGACGAACGTGAACTGATGAGACACTTACCTCCGTCTGCACCATGGCCGGACGCTGCGAGCGAAGTATCCGGACCGTCTGGAACACGTCCAGCACGCCCTCGTACTGCATCCGCTCGAGCACGATGCTGAGCGTGATGAAGACGCCGGTGCGGCCGACGCCGGCACTGCAGTGCACCGTGATCGGGCCGTCCTGGCCGAACTGCTCCTTCGTCTTGTGCACCTGGCCGATGAAGTCGATGAAGCCCTCGCCCGACTTCGGCACGCCCTGCTCCGGCCAGTCGACGAACTGGAACTGGCGCACGGTGCGCGACGACCCGTCCCGCGCGTCCGTCACCTTGAACTCTCTCAGTTTGTACTGCGGCATGTTGTACTCGGCGATCGGGTCCACCACGTAGCACTGGTAGCGCACCGAGCGCTCGTGCGGCCAGTACTGGAAGCATTTTTCCTGCAACAAAGCAACCGACCGAAGGGGGTGGTTTGATGAAACAATTATCTTTTGCCGTAAAAACTAGCCCTCAGTATGTTAAAAAGTTTGATGAACATGTTTAGGAATAGTCATGGTAGAACATAGTTTAACATTTGCAGGTTTAAGGTAAGTGATAATCCCTCGAAGTCGTCGCACCGGCACAGTAATAACCGCACGCGTGAAGCAGGATATTTATAGGAAGGACGAAATAATGTGCTTAGTGGAATGGCCAGTATGGGCCATATCGACTGTGCATGAATAATATGATTTTATTTTTAAAATGTTGTTTAATGTATTTGACCCACATTACTTTTTTTTCAATTAAATTACACACTTTGTAAATATAAAAGGTGAAAAAACTCAAATTCGCTCTTGTTTGCTTTGATGGCTAGCGGAATGATGGAGAGGTGCACCAAAAAGCCAAAAACCCCAAAAGATAGTCCACAAATATACTAAAAAGCTGTTGTTTAAAGATTTGAAAATTCTTCACAAATAAAACAAATGTAGCGTCTTCCGAAAAATTCTTCAAAAATAAAAACAAAGTTCTTTAAATCCTAAATTTGCATTGCGGTCAAAATGACCGCTATTTGAATTTGAGTGTAAAACATTTCTAGATGCCATACGAATTGTTGTTTAATTGTGGCAGAGTGGAAGCCTTCACCTGAAAGAATTATAGTATAATTTAATTCATTTTAAACGTGATATCTTTGCTTAATCAACCAATGGAGAGGACTAGGACATGGATATTTCCTTTTAAACAGGATAGGAATAAATTATAATACAAAAGACTACTTAACGCACAGTATAAATGCTGTCAGTCCTTCCGTTCGGTGACCCTGCGTCCTCTACCCTTTGCTAATTTTTTGTAATTAATTGTAAATTTAGACGTTATAAAGCCCTCGAGGCGAATAACAGTAAGAGCATAATAAAATAAAAAAAAAATAAATAAAAAACTTTTTGGCTAAAAACTATTTGAAACTTGTATGTAGTTCACATCGGCCGCTTTGTAATCGAGCGATATGCATTGTTGGTGCTAAAGAAAAACAAAGAATCTGTTTTTCCTTTTTGACCATTGACCCTTGTTCTTAAACATTTCCTTAAACTATCTTGTAAGATCCTTTTAACACTATGAACGGCGTTATTTAGCCAACTTACCCGTCCCATTTCTTTCAACTTGGTCAGCATGACCACAATCGTCGAGTTGTGTTCCCACAGCATGCGCCAGAAGTCCTCGGCAGTCTCCTGGAGCGGTCCTTGTGCGGCAATGTAAGCGTTACGGTAGCGGTAGCTGTTGGTCGAGAAAAACAAAGAGAGGCATGTTATGTAGAAGCAGGTTAGGGAGGATTTTTTAGAACGGAGCAGGCGAAACCTACCCATCGACCAAGCTGGCATTGATGTAGTCGCTGCCATCGACGCCACGGATCGGCGTGAGGCAGACGCGGGACGATTCGTACGGTAGGATGTGCACCAGGCGGTTTTTGTGCTTGTTGCAGGGCAGGTTGGCCGTGACGAAGCGCGTCGAGTCGGCCTTCACGTTCGACAGCTTCTTGAACTCCATTTCCATGCCGGTGATGTTCTCGCCCGGCTCCGTCTGCATCAGCTTCTGGATGTGGTTGTGCAGGCTGCGGGCCGGCACCTCCGTGTTGCCACAGATGACCGCCTCGAGCAGCGCGTCGTGGATGAAGATGTACTGGTCCTCGGTCTGCACCATGTAGTTGCGCTGGGCCCGCAGGCACGTCACGTGCCCGTAGATGTCGATCGTCTTCTCGTACTTCATGCGCTCGAGCATGGAGTCGATGACGATGTAGCAACCGGTACGGCCAACACCGGCCGAGCAGTGCACGATGATCGGACCGGACTCGGCGGGCGTGAGCGACTTGGTGCGCCGCAGGAACTGCAGGAACGGTGCCGGATGGTCGGGCACGCCGTGATCCGGCCAGGCCGTGAACTGCAGCTGTTTGATCTCGCGCCGCTCGTTGCTACCGTTGCGGTAGATCTGGAACGTGCGGATCGAGTAGGTGGCCAGCTCCTGCGTCTCGGTGATGGTCACCGTCATCGCGCCGTACACCTCGGTGCCGCGGGCGGGCCAGTACATGTCGCACTTGATGCGCGAGCGCTCCTCCAGCCGCGTCATCATCACGATCGTCGTCGACTTGAGCTCCCAGCACATGCGCCAGAAGTCACCGAACGTTTCCTGCAGCGGCCCCTGGGTGGCCACGTACGCGTTGTGCTTCCGGTAGCCGTCGCAGTAGTTCGCGTTGATGTAGTCCGAGCCGGCCAGATCGTCGACCGGCGGCAGGATCACGCGCGAGTGATCGTACGAGGTAACGTTGGCGTAGCGGTTCTTCTGCTTGTTCACCTCCATGTTCGAGTGGTCCCAGGTGAACTGCTGGCCCGGCTCGATGCTCTCGTACTCCTGGGAGAACTTGAGGTTATCGTTCGCCTTCAGCCGCTCGACGTGGTTGGTCAGCTCCGAGATTGGTATCGGCGGGTGGCTGATCATGCCGGGGGTCTGGAAGTTCAGTCGGCGCATATCGACCGGATCGGTGGGCGCCGGTCCGGCCCCGAGATCCGCCGCCATCAGCGGTCGTGTGACGGCCGCCTGGTCCGGCGCTTTGCACGGTTGCCTGCGGCGACGCACGAAGTACACCACCAGGAAGCACACGGACAGCACGAGCGCCGCTATGATCGGTCCGACCACCCACAGCATGGTGGGCTCCTCGCTCTTGCCTTTGATTAGTATCTCCGGGTCTTGCGGCACGTTCGGGTTGGGCCGGTGCGGCGGTTCCCCCGTCGGCGCCTCCTTCATATCGAGCGCCAGGAACTCGGAGAACGGACTCGACGTGTACAGGTGCTTCTGGGGCGTGTCGACGACGGCTCGGACAAAGATCCGATAGCGCTTACCGCGCTCCAGCTTCTTGTTGGTGAAGTTGTGGTTCGTCTCACCCGAGCCGAGGTGGAACGTGTACGGGATGTTGCGCTGCAGGAACATGGCGGCGATGTAGGGCGCGTTCGGGCGGTCCAGCTTCGGGCGCGCCGTCAGCAGCTCCTCGGTGAGGAACTGGTCCGGTATCTTGTGCAGGTTCGCCTTGTCCTCCGGCACCACGATGAGGTAGTAGTGCGAGATGGGACCGTACTCTTCCGAGGCCTGCGGCAGGATAACCTGGATCTCCTCGCCGTTCACCACGCCGTAGAAGTCCGGCTGCACCATCGGTTGCGGGGCGGCCATCTGGGTGGTGACGGTGATCTTGGCCGGCGGTTTGTACGTGTAGTCGGGCGGGATGGCACTCACGTTGACGAAGTACGTCGTGAACGGGGACAGCTCGTTGATGGTGTGCGACTTCGAGTGGCTCTTGAGGACGATCTCCTTGCGTGGCAGGAACTGCTTCTGCGAAATGCCCTGCGAGTCGACAAACTCCTTCACGGCGTCGAACGAGATCTTGTAGTTGATCGGATTCAACCGGATCGGAGGGCTCCAGTTGAGCGTCATGGAGTGCGTGCTGACGTCCTGGGCGCGCAGCTTCAGCGGCACGTCTTCCGGCTTCACCTTCACCGTGGCCTTCTCGCTCAGCTTCCCCAGGCCCGTCTTGTACATGGCGGCGATGGCGACCGCGTACTGCGCGTACTTCTCCAGGTTGATCAGATCGGCCGACTCGGTCACGCCGACCACCTTCGTTTGCCACTCGTCCAGGTCCTCGACGGCGGTCATGGTGTAGAAGATCTTGTACCCGACCAGCTTGCCGCGCGACGGAACCGGCTCCCACCACACCTCGACCGTCTGCTCGGAGGTGGCCACGGCCTGCACGGAGAACGGCGCTCGGCCCATATCTCGCTCCGTCGTGATGACCTGCTTCTCGCTGAACGGGCCGGCACCCTGCTTGGTGTAGGCGCGCACCCGCACGATGTAGTCGGTGCTCTCGTCCAGGTTCGTGAACACGGCCTTCCGGACGGTGGTGTTCCGCTCGGTACCGAGCCCGTGGTCGATCTTCTTGTGGAACTGAATGTCGTAGCGCGTAATCTGCCCATTCCGGTGCTCCCGGGTCGGTGGTTCCCAGGTGATGCACACCACGTCCGGGGTCTGGAAGCGGACGGCGATGTTCGTCGGTGGCCCGGTCGGCGATCCCTCCGGTGTTTGGAGATGCTTCACCGCCTCCTGCCCGATGCCGATGTGGTTCATGCCGGCCACCCGGAACTCGTACTCGACGCCCCGCTCCAGGTCGTTGATGCGCTTCACGTTCAGGTGCGTACCCTGGAGGATCTCCTCCTGCAGGGCCTGCTCGCGGACGCCCCAGCGGACTCGATACCCGCGCAGCTCGCCGTACGTCTGCTTTGGCCGTTCCCATTCCAGCTCGATCGACACGGTCGGATCGCGCTCCAGTATCTTCAGCGTCACCGTCGGACGTATCGGGACGCCGCCTGGTGTTTTTACCGATATCGGCGCACTGCGGTCACCGTCTCCCTTGCGCGTGAGGGCCGCCACCTGTACGGAATACTTCGTGTCCGGCTGCAGGCCCGTCACGTTGTACTCCAGCCCATCGACGACATCAAACTTCATTGGTTCGTTTAAAAGTCCTTTTCCCTGCGAAATAGAAGCAATGTGAAAGGTTGAAGAAGAGGCGAACACAAGTGATTCTAGATTTTTCGTCTAATGGCTTGCAACACATCAGAAACGAATTCTTGGATGATTGTTACTTTAAAATGTTATTCCAATTTTAGCCTGTTTCAATTTTAATTTAAGAAAATCGGTAACAATTTGGCTAGTGCGTAGTATTCTTTAGCAATTTTAAGGATTCTCTATGGAAAATAACGAGCTAAAAATCCAGGCGAACAATAATCAAACAGTAATAGAACGAACGGTAAAATTTTTGTTTCATTCGATACGTTACACTGAAAGTAATTTTAAAATAGTTTTTAAAGTGTCATTTTAAGTAGGGTAACAGCGAGAGTTTTAGCCCATAGATGTAATTTAGGCCTACTGGAAAGGAAATCAAAAACACAGGTTTCAAATAAAAATGCGTCTTAAAATGTTTTATAGTGCTGTTACCGATTTACTCTAATTTAATTCCAACTTTGGAAGCGATTGTATCAGCATTTTCATCGTTAAAATCTACGAAGCTGTCACTTTTTCAACCCATAATGTTGTAAGCAGATGAATTGAAATATAAGCAACCACTGCGAAAAAAATTGGAAGTATTTTTCTTAAATTTTGAGAGTTTCTAAAAATTATCTAAAAGTTACTTAATGTTTTTGAGCTCGATTTTTTTTTCTTTGTAAAAGAGGGCCAAAATAGATGCAAGGAAATCTGGTTTAGACTGAAACGAATTTTATATGCATTCTGTCACTGGTAACGGATTGTTATAGACATTCTAGAAGAAAATGCGATCATCGTGCAGAAAAGTGGATATCAAAATATCAAATTAAGTATTTAATCTCATTTATTCAACAATGGTAAAAGTAAATCTGAAAGCAATCTTCTGTTCCCTAGTCAGGTCCATCCTAGAGTATAATAGCGTTGTGTGGTCTCCATATGCCGAGACCTGGAAGACTCGGCTCGAAGCGATCCAGCGTAAATTTAGCAGAGTTGCGTTATGCCGGTTAAGATGGACCAGCAAACCAGACTATCATACTCGTTGTTTGTTATTAGGATTAGAAACTCTCGAGAAACGCCGCAACGATGCTCAGACTATGTTCATAACCGGTCTTTTCCTTGGTAACATTGACGCTCCAAAAATCCTCGATCAATTATCGATTTACATTCCACGGCCTAGTCTTAGACAGCGCCCCTTTCTGCTGGTCGATACTACAAACTCTCTATATGCCTACAACAGCCCAATTTTACGTATGATGAGACAATTTAATACTGACTATAGTTTCATAGACTTCGACCTACCGCTAAGAACCATTAAAAACCAGCTCAGGTATAGATATGTTATGCGTTCGTCCTAAAACTGTTAAATGTGCACTAATGTAATATCTCACCCGGACATGTTAAGCCAACAATGGCGGACATGTACTAACAAAATAAATAACTAAATAAATAAATAAATAAATAAATAAATAGCAGTTTCTTAATTATTTAAAAGATTATTTAAATCATTAAATACATTAAATAAACATTTTTTTTAAGTGGGCCAAAACTGGTACACAAGTGGGCCAAAATAGAAACAAAGTGGGCCAAAATAGCGACAAAAGTGAGTTAAAAAACTGTTAATTTCACTGAAGACATCAAATAATCTAAAAAATATGAATTTTATTGCATGCTTAGATAGCTACTTTACATTAGAATACCAAGTGTATCGTTATATGATCGATACAATGAGTACAACGATTTCAATCGTGGTGATCCTCCACTAGTTGGGCCAAAACTGGATGTTTTACCCTATCATTTAATTTTCTTTGACAAAATCTTTGGCTAATAACAATTGCAGCACCAGCAATAAAACATTTAGCATAGTTTGCAGGTAGTGTTATTCATCGGATGGAAGCACGCTCCTATTTGTAGTTTGTACCAACACAAAACAATTTTGTAAGTGAAACATTTATTAAAGGCGAAAATAAAATCTTCGTATCTTCAACCTACATCACTGTGTTAAACCTATTAAATTTTTTATAATGTATGACGGTTGGTTAAATCAGCATTTTATTGGGTAGAAAGTTAAATACTGAGGTTTGGAAATGACTAACTTTAGATTTTTCTCAATCAAAATGCAACATTTGAAACTGCTTTCTACCTCTCCGTATCTAAATCTAAGGGTTAATGAAAGGAAGCTCGACACACTTACCTCGTCCCTCATTTCCTGCACGTGTATGTGATAGCCCCGGATAATGCCGTTGCGGTTTTTCTCCTTCGGCGGCTTCCACGTGACGTAGATGGTGGTCGAGTTGACCGGGCTCGCCTTAACGTCCTGCGGATCGCCGGGCACTGTGGAGTGCGGGGCGACGGTGTGGTGGCGTGTATGGGAACAAGAGGAAAATGTTAGCGAACTGCGGCAGCAACGTGTGTTCATCGACGCACAATAGAGAAACACGAAATGAAAGGTATCAAATAAAACTATCTACGTTATATGCTCGAGACGCGGCATTATTATACAGTATACAATCGCGGTAACGCAAAGAACTCAGGATAGAACCAAACTGGACCAAATAATCAGATACAGAAGCTTGTTGGTTGGTCGCCGAAAGCATAATCATATGAGCGAGCGTCCCTCGGCTAATCCCCACTCCTGGCGAGGCAGGAAAAGTGAATTTCGGAGCTCTTTTTACGTTTTTGGAGTATTGAACCCGGTTCCGAAACGAACCCGGTTTTCGGTGATTAAATAATAAAGATGTCATAAGAAGGTGAACCCCGGGGTCTGGTCTCGCCCATTCCCCTCCCAATCACCACCGAACGTCAGGGATTCCCGGGTCAGATGGAAAGTAGAAAAGGGTCATTGGTGCGTTGCTATTTTCCCTTTTCGCTTCGATTGAAGCGTAAATATTCCTTTCGGAGCGGGATTTTCGGGAACCCTCGTGCCTTTACCACCTATTTCAAGTGGCACACACACACACACCCAAACACCGGGTGGAATAGTCGGCTTCGATTTTGGCCACTTTCGCAATCCTGTACATCCATTCTGCTGACCGGGGAAAACATTTGGAATTCCTTGCAGGTGCGAACGATGAACCGAAGTAACCGTGCTCTCCGTGGTGGTTACTGAATCAGCGGTTTACCGTCCACCCGGTGATGGTGTGCAATTCAAGCAGGTTCATGTGTGCCGGTGGTAGAAACCCCCTCGAACAAAAAAAAAAAAAAAAGCACGAGGTTGTAAAACCCTGACGGCGGTGCGTGATGGGTTGGTTAAATTATCTTGCAACTTCTTATCTTGTCCAAGACTGGGATGAAAAAAAAATCAAGCTCGATCGAAATGATTCCTTTCGCTTCTTCTAACCCATTTTTCGCCCTACCCTGGTGATGACATTAGAGAGACAATTTCTTTGCAAACCAACTTTCACCGGCGTTGCAAGACACGTTCGTCCGATGCGAGGATGCTTCAAAGTTTTATCGCGACGTTCGTTTCTTTCTTTTCCCACGGACGGAGGGAAATCTTAATCCCTACCGGCAAAAGCGGCGGAAAAGTGCCAGGGGGGGGGATGGGAAGTTTCCACCTTCGGTAAGTGAGCGAATGATGAAAGTTTGAATGGACCAGCAACGGCAAACAGTTGGCAATCGGCAGCATTGTCGTCGGGGCGTGACGGGGACGTTCGTTTTCGCAACTACTTCCGACGGTTGTAAAGCTGGCGGCTACGACCTGGGTGAGTCTGTGTGCGTGTGTGTGTCAGTGTGTGAGACTCCGGACAGGAAATTGTGGTCACACGATCAACGCTGGCCTCCCTCGCGGGATGGCGGGACAAGGGGAGGGGAAATTGACTCGACTGAAGCGTCGTAACGAGTTTAGAATGAACTGAATAATGATGTTGCTTTGGGGACCACCCGTTTCGTCCGATCGCCACAACCTTATCCTGCCCCGGAACGTTCACCGTCTGTTTCGAGGAAGCCCACGGACATCGGGCTACCGCTGGTCGAGTGCTTATTTTTCCTGGATCCCCGTCAGTTGGTTCCGGGAACTAAAGGACACACCAGGATGTTCCGCTCGCGGACAATGGGGAAAACGGGGAATAAAAGGACTTGCGGGTGGAAGATGACACAGCAGCATGAACTCGTACGCATTGGAGGATAACAAGAAAGGTAAAAGTAAGCGAAAGCGGAACTCCTTCAATCCGGCAGCGAAGCAACTGGTTGGCCGTCCGCTTGGCAAGTGAGGTGGCGCTTCGAGAGAAAGTGGAAAAAGTGGGTTTTGATGTGAGTCCAAAGTTGGAGTTAATGTTTCTTCCCGGAACACATTCACACAGCCGGGCTTATGACGTGATGTTCTGGAACTTGGCCACACAAAAAGGCGCACAATTGAAATCACTTGCACTGATTATAATTACACGTGATAGTTGGCTTCGGAGCATTTCTCGTCATTACGCTTGCTGATGCAGGGAAGAGGATTACAGTAATCTTAATAATGAAGCAGAATAACTTTGCGGAATGGAGCTCCGAATGGCCGACTGGGAATTTTACGCTTCTATTTCAAGTCCTATTCGTAATTATAGACATGTTGGTATTTGATGTATCAAAAGTAATCAAAAATTGAGTTTTTTTAAACAAAAAAATTAACTTCATTTATAAAACTATTCGAGTTATTTTATATCCATACTACATATCAAAAATACTACTGGAAATCTAACCAGTCTAACGTATCGAAACTGACATTCGGTACAAAGCAAAAATGAACTTTAACATAAAAATACTTGTTTTTGAAACCAACTGTTGAGAAAGAAGAATCAAATAAATGTTTAAAAGACTGATTTTGCAACCAACTGTTGAGAAAGAAGGATCAAATTAATGTTTTAACACCTTTGGAACGTTATAATATATGCCAATCTAACTGAAATAACTTTTGAAATAAAAATTCGTTAAACCCACTATACTATGATGACATGTTTTTTGAGTTAAGAACAGCTGTAACTTACAATTTGAAAATATGCTTTGAGAGAGTTAAGTATCCATATGTATTGAAATTTGCAATAAAGTAATAAAATACGGGTGGCCCAATTATATTTAAAATATTATCGGCAATCGTGAATTCCAAACCAAAGTCCAGTAACTTTGTTTCTTCTTCCCCCGATTGTGTTAAGCAAAAAGATTACTAAAAACAATCCTCGAGACAAGCAGTAAAGCTCATATTTCGACTAAATAACCAGAATAAAGCATAGAACAATAGAACCTGTGGTATTCAATTTTCGATCCAGCTTACTCTGGATGAACCAAAGTTAAATTCCATTTTAACTTCAAATACCTCCATATCTTGTATTAAGATTCTCTCCTACTGAGAAACATGCAAATTAAATATTTTACTGTCTCAATTGCAATTAAATTTAGGTCGAATAAAAATCCTATAACATAATGCACGGATTTCGAATTCCTTCAATATGGTAAACGAGTTGAACAGATAAAACGCACTTAGATTTAATGGAGAAGATCGAGCATAGTTCATTAGATCAATGAAGTAGTCGCCCATTTTCTCTCCTTCTCAGCCTTCAGTGCAGTTAAATTTATGTGCAGCTTCGAATTCCAGTGCGATTACCTTCTGGATACTTTCTTCCCATCTGACCATCTCGAACATTAAAAAAAACCTACCGCTATTGCTGGACCAAAACTAACCCGAACGATGTCTGAACATAAAGGACAGGAGCTTTCACCGAAACCGTTACCTCGGCGGAATATAAATAGTCACCTTTATCGTCCGTTCGTCGGATACAAATTAGGCATTATTGAGCTATCTCGGGCGACCGAGCACGACCTTAAACCTCTCATAGGAAAGAAAAGCGGTGGCCATTAAAATCTACGCCGTGCTTTGCCAATCTTGCGCTCAGTCCTTCAGCGAGAAGGACTGTCCGTTGCACGATAAGACGATAATGCCGGCCACGCGAAGGGCAATGCGGCAGCGGTTGGATATGAGAGAAACCGACAATTGTCCGCCATGTCGGCAGGTTCGATCGGAGGCGACGACTTTCAGGCGAGGGACAAGGGGACCGCAAAAGAGAAAAATCTCCAAGAAAGAATGGCTTCGATAAGGTTTTATCCGAGCCGCGGGTGCGCACCCGCGTTACGGAGAATGGCTTTTCTTTCTGCTCGCCCAAGCAAACGTCGATCGAACGCCACATTTACCAAGCGCTGCAGTGAACAGCGAGGGCGCGCTGCATGCCAGTGCTGGGGGAGGTTCCAGCTTGCGGAGCAAATCCTGCCGTTGACGGTGCAGGATTTCTTTCTCCTCCAGCTCCGGAGCCAAACCCATTAGGAAAATAGTTCTCGTACCGTTTTCCACGGCAAATATGGTATTACTGCGGTTTCGGTTACTATTCTCGAGTTCCGGGGCGGGGACGGGGTGAAAAGAGGGTTTGTTGCAGTATCGTGAGTGCGGGAAAAGTTTGCAGGTTGGGCTGGGGGGAAGGTTATAACCCGGGAGGCATATGAAACAAAACCGTAGAACAACAGTATCGTAGAAACTCTCCGTGAGACAAGCGAGCAGCATTGTATTTAATGCGCTTCGTTTCTCACACCGGCTTAGCAGTCGTCGCCATTGTGTGTGTGAGTGTGTATATATATGGGAACCCTTTCCGTTGATTCGCGGAGGTCACCATGCACACTTGCCGTGCAGCACGTTGCTGAGTGGATCCATTTCCCAGCAGCTTACCAAAATACGGTCTGTTGCATCGAATTTTGCTGCAAGCGGAAAACTCGCAAGTTGCTTTCTTGCAAACGAAAAAAAGAAGCACAACCAACGGAAGGTGTAGGAAACCAGGTCACAATGGGATACTTTTGCCCGAACTTGGATAATCTGATCTACTTAAAAAAGTAGATGAAAAGACGAAACGGGTTTCGCAGCGTTTGCAAACTCCGATCGTAAGGATTCGGCGAAATGTGTCCATTTATCATAAACATAAACGCTGTGTGGAACACAAGCGATATGGGAATTGCACAATTTTTACACAACTTTTGTGTCGCCTTTTTTTGCTGTAAAAATAATTCGATGTTGTAGTGTAAACAAGGGAGAAACGAGTGGGAAAAGGGTAGCTTCTAGCAAAGACATAACCTCCATCTGGAACACGTATTTTGTTATTTTTCCAACCAAATTTAACACCTCATTGTGAATTTAAAAACACATGTTTCCGGGTTTGTCCGTAGTGCGGCAGAGGCAACGTTTAGCAGGCCACCGGAAATCGGACGAACCGCCGCGGGTTGCAAAACGGGGAGACATTGTCGCTTCTTCCGGGTCTAGGTCGTAGATGCAACGTTCCGAGTGGGAATTTTTCTGCTTCCTTTTATTTTTTTTGGGACAGCACAATACATGTATAGATAGCAATCGACCGGGACGACGGGGACGGGGTCCTCAATGTTGCAACATCTTCTTGGCCGGTCGTTTGGCGCACGGAACACGGTGTTGCTAACGTGCACGATAATATGTGAATCGGATCGGATACCGCCCGGCGAAGGCTAGGTGCAGTGTTGAAGAAAAACGGGCCACCCCTTCCAATGGAGGAGGGAGGAAGAGATGTTTCCTGGGGCGAAGAAAACTGCACAACGGGAGGGCGATTTTCTAAAGTAAAGTTTGCGCCGACGTGGCACATTTTTAGATGATTTTTGTCCCCCGGGCAGAATTTAAACTTCTGTCTTGCATTCCCACCGGTGTCTTGTGGCGCTCGTTGTTCGCTCGACAAGGTTTTTTTCGGGCGGATTTTTGTTTTTTTTTGTCCAACGCTTGGACGAACTTACGTCGACAATTTTCCCAGACCCAGCGTTCCCGGCGGGGACATTCGGGATCTGTGTTCTTGCGCGGCGCCGTACACTTTTAAACCTTCGCCAGCGTTACACCGTACCGTATAGCAACTTTGGGCGCGTTGTTGCGAAAGGTTCACTTTTAATGTAAAATGTGTATCTCGAAACTCGGCCATGATCAATATGGGTTTCATGAACAGGCACAACTGTTTTCGCGTCAACTTTTCCGCCACCCGACGCTCTGACGCTATCGATTTGTGTTCACCGTTGCTGGTACATACTTTAAATGCGATTTTCAATCCAATCCCCTCAGCTTTCACTTAAACGTTTCCGACAAGGATTAAGCTAGCGTTACACTCTTTAAAGAATGGTAGCAACGAATGCTGCGGAAGCAGCTAATTGCGGTTTATACATTTCCCCCAAGTGGAATAGGACATTTCCCTATTTACTTCATTCTACTTCCCCCACACTACTCCTTGAGAAATCGGACAAAATTTGGCTGGAAAGAAATCAAAAACTGTCAAAAAACGAGAGGAAGAAAAGTTCCACTGCAGCGTGTTGGAGTAATGGATGTTAACAAGAGAAAAAGAGAGGGAGAGAAGAGAGCTGATTGTTTGGAATATAATTAACATCCTCCGGGACGCACAGTTTTTCTTCGGGGGCGTGGAAAAAAACTTGTATTATCAAAAAACAAACGAGCATAAACACTTCCAAATTTTATTTGTTTGCAAAAATAGGGTTAGTAGAAAAATGTCACAAAAATTGCTATGGTTTCTGGTTGAAAATGTTGTAAAATATCTTTATTTCTACGCCTACAAAAAGAGGAAAGCTACAAAATGCAAAAAGGCACAAATTTGCTACCGAAAAATATCGATTTCAGGTGCGGCGAGGTGTTTGTAAACTGTAAATAAATTCGGCCCCGTCGCCTTTAGTTGTCCAGATAATTACAATTACAGAACCGGGTTGCAAAAAAAACCCTTCGCATACCGAAACAAAAAGAACGGGACCGATCGCGATTCGATAAGAAACAAGGCAAAGCAGAAAATCGAAGCTAAAAGGGGATCTTTTACATCAAAAGGAATAAAAGAGGTTTTTAGGAAAGGTGAAATACCAAGGTGTTGGGCACGGATGATACTATCCGAAAATCGTAACGGGATACTGTTGTCCGTTGAGGACTCGAGCAGAAGGAGGATTGGATAGGGGAGACAAACAGACAACACACCTACCTACAGCCAAAAATCAAAAACTCGCATTTCCGGTACAACCAAAAATCAAAGCCAAAAAGAAAAGGTTCCAAAATTGATATCACTTGGCCTGCTGGGTGGGATTATCTTTGGGTTTGGTTGGGTTTTTAGTTGATGTTGGCACTACCTATCGGTGTCTCGCGTCGAAGAAACATTGTTATGTTGTTATTACGAGGTCTGGGACCTCGGAACAGTTTTCCGATTTGTTTTTGGACCAACATAAAAAGCCGATGAAAAGCCGTGGCCATTGGGAGTTAGATATCAAAAAGTGGTGAATTTTTATCTCAAACACCCTCTCTGAAACCCTGCGAAATTTTGTAGGAAGAGTACGACGCCCTATCATATTTCCCATCGTCAATGAAACACGGTTTAATAAAGTCTTCGGTCGGAAAGTGTGATTCTGCAGGAACGAGTTTAATAGCAACAGCCGAACACTGGTGGTTCGCATTAAAAACAATATTGTGTAACGAAGAGTTCGTTCGCCTGATGAAACGGATATTAATTTAGCTGATTCTTAAATTTGATTTTCCATTTTCCATTTATGATAGCAAAGAGATTCCTTACGTTTCACTGACGCAAATGATTGCTTCTGGGTTTTGTGGTAGGTTTACCGGCGGCTCTACGGATGGCTCTCGAGAGTCAGTTACATCGAGCGAGCGCTAGCTGCACAGTGCATGCCAAGAACAATGTACTAAACTAACGAGAACACTTCACCGGCAGAGGATTATCCCGGACCCGGTCGATAAGAACCCATTGAAAGGATAGCACCAGGGAAAGGAGGCGGCTCAAACGTATCGTACATTCTTTGCAATTCATTTTATGTTTCGTTACCCTTTCGTACCGACAACAACATCAACTTCCAGCCACTATATTTCCGGGGCAATATCGGGCGAACGGGCTCGATCGAACACAAATACGCACATTCTCGGGGACCGGAGTGGCTAACGAAGGAACTCATCCAGGAGTCATCCACCCAAGGCTTCGCTGCCAAGTGTAACGGAATAATCAACACTTGCCCAGGGTTCGATGCTGGCGAATCCGGTCTATGGTTGGGCTGGCCCGAGACCCGGTGTTCCGGTGCCGGACACGTCCCTTTGCACGTCCCAGGGCTTGTGTTAAAAGATTAAAATAGCTCGAATGTGAACATTCCAAATTAAATGAAGCCTGCGACTGCCTCCCCAAGGAGGCCGGATCTGCTACCAGTCGGTGCTATCGACCTGCCTTCTCCTGGTCGTATGTTTGGGTTCGAATCCAAACAGAGCAGTGGTTCGACACGAGTTTCATGTGACGCTGATGGGAAGATGCTGCTGGACAGCCGGCTGGCAGTGGTCTCGAGTCCGGAGTTTAGGAGTTGAATCGATTCGCCCAGTAACTGATAGTGCACCCGGGAGCCGTAGCAGTTGGATTGCCGTTCGGAAATTATGTACTTCTTCGTGCCGACGGCCATCCGGTGTCCCCAACCTTCCGCCCGATGCCTTCGAATGGCCCCGGGACCGGGTCCGCAATCGGTTGCTCACATCGTGCCGTCGAATAGGCACGGACACCATTATTATGTCACCGCAATAAAATCCGGCACCAGATCACGTTCCGGTTTGGGTTTCCGGCGGGATTTCCGGATGTGTGCCGGGCCGGGACTTGCCTTCGATGCCATCGATGTCGCCGCTGTTCGATTCCGCACGCTTGCCGATTCTCGTCGGCGTCTCACACGGCATGTGCCAAACTAGCCGACAATCGATGCAGGAATGTAAATGCCGCTCGTGCTTGTAAGTAATTATATCATTTTATTATCAGTTTATCACATTTGCATGTTGCCCCTCACACACGCAGACACACACACACACACACACACGTGTTGGAATCTAACTGCGTTAAGAAAACCCCACTCCCGGTTCGATCTTGTCCTCTCGTTAGCTTCTAGATGAAACCAACAAAATCACACACCGAACCAAACCAAACCGAAGGGCTGCGGCGTTTGAGTGCAACGGCGAGCTAATGAAGCCATTTAAATGCCGCACGGTTTTTCCCGGCCGCACACTTGCAAGGAGTTTTCCCTCCCCGTGAACCTCCCCGGCGTTACGTGTCGGGCCGCTTTTCGGCACTCCTACGTGAAGTCCTCCGCTGCATCGGAACGTGCCCGGAAGGTGGGTGTGTATGTATTGGAGAGTTTTCCTGCTGCGAATCCCGGCGTGGATGCAAGATGCCGTATACCCTCCTGCCGCCCTGCCAGGGGGTGGGGGAATAATTTTAGACAAAAAAGTGCACAATTGTGTTTGATTTATTGTGGCCTCGGCAACCGTTTTGCATATTCCAAGTGTGTGTGCTTAAGCAATTGATTAGGGATGCAAATGCAATCCGACGCGCGACGCGGGACCGGGAAAGTGCGATCCATTCGATTATGCACGAGTGTGTGTATAATTTAATTAGCAAATTGAATGGCTATTAATAACAGCCCATTTGGTGGCACTTTAATGCGTTTACAGTATGTAGTTTTTCGCCGAATTGGGACCCGTTACGTGACTGCATCGAGGAATGTAATGGTGACGGCTTTTGGTACCTGGAGAATCTACTGTATCGTCCCTGTCCCTGTGTACTTCAAAAGAGAAGAAAAATGGGAAAGAAATGGTGGAACTATTTTAATTGAAGTATGCATTAGTAATTCGTAGCGTTGATCACAGTCGAACGAGGAGCACATTTCAAAGCGTTCAATGGAATGACGCTTTTTCATCATTGTTTCTGATGCTTTACCATAATGGGTCTTTAGAGACATTTAATAACGCACCCCAACGAAATTTATCGCGCTCCAATGAATCTCCAATTTAAATCATATCGTTTGTGCATGTTGGATAGATACCTGTTAGAACAAGTTATATATTTGGTATGCTGATTTACGGCATGCCAATTCACTTAGTTTAATCTTCAGAAAAGTTATGGATGGTATTTTCTAGTTCCAAACCCATCGCATTTATTTTTAAGCTTTCGAATCTCATGTGTGATGATCGCACAAATGATTCAAATATAAAATATTAACCTGTGGCTCATATTTTGTTAAATGTTAATATTGGAATTATTTTTTTTATTTTGCAATAAAATTGTTTTTTTACCAAATCTTTGATGAGTTTGTGAATTTACTTCAGAAAATGAAGAATATGCAAATGCTAGAACTATTTATCTAAGCCTCATCATTGCGTTATGATGCAGAAAAGGTGCCGTGTTTTTTGGGTAAAAATATGAGATTATCGTACTAACGTAAATTAAAGTGATCAGTGTAAGGAATTCATTAAAGAAGAAGAACATTCTCATAATAGTTTGAGGATAATGAAAATAGATTAGCAAAAGTAACGTCCTGCATATTTCCAAATTTAGTAATTTTGATGAACATTATTCTTCCTTTTTTATTTGCAAACATTTTTCGATTGTCAATTTTAAATTTTTGAATCGACTATAAAACATTTTAATTAAAAAGCTTAAAAAATGAAATTACTTGTTAAATTGATTGAAAGAAAATGATATTGGTGAAAAATAATTCTCCTCAAAAGTTATTAACAAAGTTTTGAAAATCAGGTTTTATTCAAGGAAACGTTTTCAACTGAATTAAAATTATGTAGCTTGATCAAAATTGATATTTCAAAAACATTGAAATAAAAAATTGATTCACCGAATGTGTTGCAAGTTTTCGAGGCCTTCAATTTAAAGCTGCTTGGGGACGCTTAATCCGCCTCTACTTATGTGCAGTCAATGATAACTTTAAAGAATACCATAGTTCAATAAGAAATTCAAAGAATCCTATATTGAAGAAGTTATATTACAAAAACGTGCCTTGCAGCGCCATTCATACAGCATTGACCAATGCATCGCATTACATACGGTGGATGGCATTGCCAGAAAATGGCTATCTTTCACAGCAAGAAGTATTCCATGTGGTTTCCCAACTTCGATACCCGTTATTCGTTATTCGTTAGGAGGCGAAGACGCTCGAAAATAGTTGAGACATAACTCCTGTAACAAAAGCCGTTCCGCGTGTAGCAAGTTTGCGCATCGACCGGCAAGATATCCATCGGTGAAAATGGGTCTCCATTCTTCGGTCGTGATTCATTCGGGGCGTCTTTGACAAAATACAAACTTGCAAGATGAAGCGAAGCGGCCGGGTGTACGTGCCATGACCTGGTTTTCGCGAGGAAAACAAATGTCCCACGGGCGAGATGGCAAACAGGTGGAGGACGGAGTCGGAGCGTCTCCCGCAGTGCCGCTCGGGAAAATTCGACGTCAAATCCGGCGCCGGACCGGAGGTTGGAGGTTGATTATGCGGAGCAGCGAGAGCCTGGATTAAGTTTAACGCTTTCCACTGCAATCGCGCTCCATTGCGGATAATCTTTGTCGGTGCAAAACCAACCAGCACCTTCTCCCACACACACACACACACTGACACACACAGCTTGCGATCGAACGCACCCCTTTCACGATATCTCCATCGGAAACCCGGACGCTCTCGACTGACTTGCAAGGAATGCAAACGACATGGAGCGCTGGATTCAAGTTGCTCGCTAGCAAACATACTTCTTGAGGCCGCACCGCATCATCGCTGCTGCAACTCACAACCATCGGGCTTCCACTGCTGGGAGGTAGTTTGGTTTTCCACCCGCTGCCTTGTGTGCGTGCACGGGAACCGGTTCCGCTGTCGATTGTTTTTCCTGCAGAATGTTTGACTGCGTGGAAAGCGCTCCACCGGAGTTTCCACCGGCGCCACCAGTGTGACTTCGGTGGGCTTCGGCCGGTGTTAGAATGTTTCCGTCAGTGAGTGTGTGTGTGTGTGTGTGTGTGTGTGTGGGGGGGGGGGGGGGGGGGTTGGCGCGAAAGTTTATTCTTTGTGTACCACTTTTCTATCGTTTCGAGCGAGCCTCACGAATGCGCAAAAGAGGGGCTTTCCGTAAGCCGACTGATGCGGAAAGTGTGTGTGTGTGTGTGTGTGTGTGTGTGTAATGACGAGATCCGGCTGTTCTGCAACTATTCTCGAAGAATTCACTCCCACCGCCGGGGGCATTGTTCCTTGCGCAGCGAAATCATGGAAATCGTGAAAGTTTCAGTAAATCTATTTCCACATTCTAACGGCTACGAGGATGCGCCAGCGATTTGTTGACCAGCCTTCAATTGCCAGGCGGTGCGCAATAATGTTGCCGGAACCCCGTTTGTTTGTGCTCGTTTGTTGATTCGTGACGAGCGCGCCCTTCGCAAGCGTGTTTCATTAACGATAGTCCATATGATGTTGGGCACGATCTCCTAGACTTTTTGTGCCATTAGATGATGATGTATTTGCAAAGTTTAAGTAAAGTACGAAACTCACCAGTGGTTGACATTTAAATTGAGACGCTTTGAACTTTCATTTAAAATTAGTTCGGTTCACGTATATTTTTTCAAAACTAGTAAACGGCAGAACATATTCAGTACTCTCTAATGAGAGCAACGGCAATGAATTCCTTTCCCAATCATGAATAAACAAGTCAAAAAGTTCTGTTTTGCACCGGTAAATTACATGAAATAAATTTACGCATAATTTAAAGTAATTTCAACCTGAACTAAAATTATATTGCATGTTTATTTTTCTTTATCATGCTCAAGCACGTTGGTATATGAAAACCATGAATTATTTTCCTACTCTAAAGATAATGCTTTGGAAGTTCAAGAGCGATCGTTAACACGTTGAATGCCATTGCTATCAATTGATAACCAGCTGTCATTAGTTCTAAAAAGTTTTTGTCTCATAAATAAATGAAAATGTAGCTTAAAAATTAAAATAATATTCTTTGGGAAGCTAAGGTTTTGTTTGGTCTTCAAAAACCGTCGGTTTAGTGAATGTTATAAACAAATTTTATTAAAAAAGATTGTACTAAAAAAGTGTGTTAAAAACGCGTTGGCAGTCAACGTGTTAAAGAATTGGATCGAATATTTAGAGAAAATTGTAATCGATGTCAATGCCAATCTTATTTGTTTTCAATTTCTAGTGAAATGTTGATTTGCTGGAGTGAATTATCTCATTAATATTAAAAATAAATCCCTCGTAAGGTTTTTGTGTTCAGTTACCGTTAAAAAAAAAAAAAACTAGAAAACTATCCGATGTTGAATGCCAGCCACCGTGAGGACCAAAAGTTGTGCTGTGCGTTTAAAACATGGCTCCAAAAACTCTCAAACAAAAGCAAATATCCGGCGAACCGTTTGATGAAAAACAACGACAAAAACAAACCCCGAACCTACGGAAAACTGTGTGCACCCATCGTGTGGGAGGTGTAAAAATGTTAAACCGTGATCGAAAAATATGATGATTTCATTTTTTGCTTTGCTTTCCTTCCCCCATCCTCCGATTCAATGGACTCATTTTCCCGGCGTTTTTCGGCGGACAACCGATAGGCAGTGCCCCGGGCGGGCGGGCGGGCGGGCGGCAGCACCCAACGGAAAGGCCAAAAGTGAAATCACATAAATTTAGGGCGTCACCGGCCAGATGGTACTCACTCTTAACGACTGCTTTTGATACGATTTGGGGCCGAGGCGCGCGTTCAAATTGATATCGTGATTTATGGCCGAACGCCATCGCGCGCAGTCGTTGCAGCAAAGGGGCGATGCAGTGTTCATTTTTTAAATTTTGTGTGTGTGTGCGTGTGTGTGTGTAGGTGTGTTTTTGTCGTTGCATCACGGGCCACCAACACCATCCCCGCAACCACGTCCACCGATCCCCCGGGTGCATCGATGCAGTTACGCATCCAGCCCGAGGAGTATAATTTTGTTTTCATTTTAAGATGCATTTTTTATTTATTCCATTTCCATTATTTACGTGCCATGTCGTTGAGAGTTGGTTGTTTTTTTTTTATTTGTTTCGTCACAGGGCGAACAAACAAATGGGACAGTCACCGGCAAGCAGGAAGCGATCGTAATTTAATCGATGACAACAGTCGACCACAAGAGCAGCATCGGCAGAGGCGACACGATGCAGCAGCAGCAGCACCAGCAGCAACCGGTACCGTTGCAGCAGGTTTAAAATGAGTTACGTGATTTTTATTTAAATGTCTCCCCGCGCCCGTTGCCGGGAGGTTCGGAAGGTCGGAGCGGAAGGCCAAAGGCGACCACGAGTGATCGGGGGGCATGTCGCCGCGAGTAGATTGGCACAATTTTGCATAATCGATTCGATGATCGGGCCAAAGGGCGTGAATCCAGTTTACATGATGGGGATAAGCAAGGCACAGCAGAATAAAAAGAAGGAACATCCGGAATAAGTGCGTGAACACACCGTGAACCGGCGATTCGATTTACCGATTCCGAAATTTTAAAACCCCAACCCCAAGCGCCCGTCGTCGATGTAACCCGCGTGCCGATATCGGCCGGATGTAATGGATGCCCCGAGCCCACCCGCGATGGGCGGGTTTCGCGATAAACATTGAGGAATGTTATTTGCAGTGTGCATGCCGAGTGGGTTAGCGTGACGGATCGGTGGTTTTTCCGCGATGGTGTTGGTGGTTGGTGTTGTTTTATTTTTCATTCATGTCGTGCCGATGGGGCCGAAGGAAGGACGAAAAATGTAATTATCGGTCGAGTATTTGTTTTCATAATAGGGCGAGTGGGGGGCGCGGTTGGCGGTGGGTGGCGGGTTTTTGTTAGTTTTCAATCACGTGTAGCATTCGTTTTCGTTCATTCGTAAGTTGGTTGCACGTTCATTTGGCAAAACCCGTCGAGGTCCCGTCGAGCGGAGAGAAAGGGGGAGAGAAAGAAAATACAGGACACCGTGAAACCTGCCCGGTAAATGGCTACTTTTTAAGGTCATCGGAAAACGGTACGTGTGTGCGTGTATGGTTTGCGAAAAAAAACATGACGGTTGGAAAAATTTGCGAAACATATTTCCGTGTCCATGAGTGAGTAAGTACGTAGCCATTGTGTTCGGGTGTGCATGTTTTTGTATTTTTTTTTTGTTTTTTGGTTGGGAATGGACATTTTCCATATCCACTCCCGACCCCGATAAATTGTGACCATTTCGGGCGGGTGTTCCAGGGACAATCAACAGCGATCCGTTTGGTTTATACGAACGCTATCAGGATAATAATATTTTTCTCCAAACAACTATAATTTATGCCGGACGCCTTGGAGGCTGTCAAACCGATGCGAGTGGCCGCAAGTGGCCAGATGGTTGTGTGCGTCATTCCCGTGCGTTCGCATATTAAGATGCAATAGATTACCGGCTGCATCAACAAATGATGCTGTTGGTATTTATTAATTTATTTACTGACTCACAACTTGGTACGTTGTGGTTTAACCTTACAAAAAAAAAAAAAAAAAACACATTTCCACCCAGCCACTCTCGGCCATTCGGGTTTCACAGCTTCCGTAAGCTGAATTTTTGGAACAGGGTTGTTTGCAACAGGAGGCAGTCAAAACAAAAAATGAAAGTATAAATGGAATATCAAATAAGGTGATTAAGGCGAAAGTTTCTACTGTGCACGCGTTGATAAAGTTAAAGATTTATTTATCAACAGTTTCCAACGTACAAACATGGAGTAACTCCATTTGTTATTCATTTGATGTTCAAACAGATTCCAATACAATGAAACAAGAGCGCACTCAAACAACTCCATTCTGTCTCAAGCAACGAGTCTGAGACTATGGAGTATTCTAAACCATAAAATGCTAGCAGTTACTAACTGACTTGCAAACGTAGAAGTATTGATTTGTGTGGGTCTGTGTGTGTTTATATTTGTATTGAAATAAAAATGTGACATTTTGAGGAGTTTCCCGGAACGAAAGACACAACAATGATGATAAATTCCTCCACATCACTATCTATCCAGGGCAGAGAAAAAAAGACACGCGTCATAGTATTTTGGGAAAAATTCGCAAAGTTTAATTAATCTAAAAATATCTAATTACCAGCCGTGTGTACACCTTTTGCGCACCGGAAACTTGCTCCAAGCTCCAAACGTGGCGTAAAAGTTTCCCTAGAAGGGGCGTTTAGTGTTGCTTGCTAGCTTGGAGTGACATTGAAGTGTCCTTGACTTCCGGATTTAGATTACTGTCATCTGTGTCCGGAAATACGAACCCTGCGAGGCAGAAATGACTACCTCATCGTACTAGCTATGTCACGGCGAAAGGGTTTAACATTGTCCCGTTTTTTTTTCTGTAACTTCAAGACGAGGAGAGAAACATAAAAACTCTCTTGTTTGTTTGTCCCAACCGTAGGTACAACGGCACTGGGTGAAGCTTTTTTGCTTCCAGTGCACAACTTCCGGTCCGGGGGAGGGAAACAGGACTTTTTCCTCCGATTCTTGCTTAACATTCTCCGAATGAAGGAAATAACACCGTCAGCAGATGAAGGGTAGTATTTTAATTTTGCTACCGAACGAAAGTCGCAAAGGAGGGTAGGGAGTTTACATTAGATTTTAATTACAGTTTTGTGTGCTATCGATTCTCGGTTTCGCCTGTACCGTTTTCGATTGACGGATCGTTAGTTTTTTTTTCTTACGATCTTTGGCCGGAAGTTTGCCATCATAAAATTCCAATGCTTTTATTGATTGACAAAATACTAATCAGTAATATTACATAACTAATATTAGTAGCAATTTACGTAAATATCATTTAGCGACAAACATTTTAGCAAGCCTATATTTGTCCTTCAATCCTGGACTTTTCTAGCAGATCAAAGATGGTCACATTCTAAACACCCTTATTAATCACTCTAATTCAATCCGTAAAGAGAGTTCCAACCTCAGGAGAAATCCTATTTTATTAGCTTTTTATGATGGTCGTATACGGTCGGCGAGTAGGAAGGCAGAAAACCAATTTGAAGCTGCCGGCCAAAGTGGCGATACACACCTTCCACACCGCGTACCACAGCGGGATGATAGTAGTAATCGCACACGTGGGATCCGGGATCACCGGATCGTGGTCAATAGGTTTCAAGTGTACGAAGTACTCAACTGCCCTCACTGTCCGATTTATTATCCTCCTGCCTGCGGGACAGGCCCATTCGGGCGCCCGTGGCACCTTTCGCCGGCGGAAAGGGTCACAAACTCTCAACTTCATTAACTAAATGGGAATGATTCCATCTTCCGTAATCCACTTAATTTATATGGACAGCGAGCCGTGGATAACAGTCAACCTTCTTCCGGCGTCCGGGTCTTCCCCCGCCGAGTGTAGTGTTTCCAAGCGGACACGACGCCGACGCTGTACAAGATTGCACTCCAATGGCCCAAACCGAGGATGGAGAGCTTTGCTCGGATTGTGCGGTTGTAGATTTTGGGGGATTTTAGAATAAACGGTTACAGCCAGGTGTGTGGGACGATAAATATCATCGCCCTCGACCTACGCACACACACACATGTCGGCTGCTTCCGGTTGGGAAAACCGGGGCAGGGTGGGGGAGGACAATAAACTGCTGCCCAACGCCCAACGATGCGAGATTAAGGTGCAAGGTGAACGCCGACACCGTGACCGATATAGAGATATACACGCTCGTAGAAGATAATATCTTTCGCCGAAGAGCTAAACCGAGATCGACGGCAAAATGGACGACGTGAGTGCGTTGAGTGTGTATTAATCACATTTGATTAATTGCGTTTTATGGCTTGTGGGATTGCCATTTTCTGTGCTCGAGTCGAGCTACACGCAATGCTGACGTGCGAATCAAAGTTCTGTAGTGGTGGTCATTTTCCGCTTCTTGGAAGACGACAATGTGGCCTAACTGACGCTAAATGTTTCCCACGAGCTGTTGGGATGTAATAGTGGTCATATGTTGTTTCCGTATGATGGAAAGCATCATCACAATAGCTGAAATAAATAGACATGATGTTTGAAAAGCCCACTTCGCTTATTACAATAGTTCTTAAAGAATAATGAAACCATAACCACTTCAATAGATTGGATCAATGACTATTCAAAAAGTGCTAAAAATCAAACCCCGACTATGTTCGACAATAAAAACGCGAAAAACATGAAAAAGAGACCAACTAAAAGAATATGAACTCCCAATGGATAAATTTAAGACTTTGAAATAAAGCATGTTGCTCGGAGAATCGTGAAGAAGAAAATGAGTAGGATTTTCTGTACACTCAAAACTGTAAAATGGACAGCAAAAATCATACGACTATTGTATAAGAGACTATAGGGGTCGAGGTGCTAACAAAATCGAAACAAGTGCACATTCAAATAGACAGCACATATTTTTGACATTTCGACGAAAAGAAAGATGAATAATGTGAAAAAGATTAAATGCATAGCACACGAGAATGTCAAAGAGAATCAAACAGACAACCATAACGAACTGTGTTCTATCCCGATTCTTTGGTGAAATTTTGCTGTACTCGTCTTTACACGTGGTGTTGCAATTTTATTACGATTAGCCTAACTAATAACCCCAAACGTAGCCCCAACAACGTTATTCTTCCGTCCATTCAGAATTCATACATAGTCAATTCGTATCAATTTGTTTTTAGCTATCATTTTCATGATTATTATTCGATGTAAGCTCGCGTCCCCATGTTCGGTATGGGGTTTCAAATAATTTTTGACACGTTGTATACCTAAACCCCAGAAAAATACGCCATAGAGTTTATACAAATGGAATAATTGTTTAGAAATATATAAAACAAATACGACATAGGATAGTTGTTAATGAAACGAAAGAAATCTTCCCAAGCCGGCCTGGGCCAGAAATATGAATCAAAATCCCAACAGAAAGTGGTTTAAAAACATAACAATAAGTGTGCATGTATGAGTTAGTGAGCGGTTTGTGCAAGGGTGTACTTTTTATTTGATTACTTAGCGTGACAAAAAAACAGTAGAATGGTGCAGAAAAATACAACGACAAAAATTTGGTGAAAAGTGCGTTTTTACAAAAATCAGTGCGCTTTCACAGGTGCAGAGAGAACACGAGTTTGCTTCGAGTGCATTTGGTGGTGCAATTATTAGTAATCGGTAATAGCGGCATACGGATACGTACGGAAAACTGTCGACATCGAGCAAAATTCAAAATAGTAACACACATGTATGCCTGTGCATGTTGCTTTTCGTTTTTTTTTTGTTTTGCTTGTTTGATCATAACGGAAAGGTTAACGGAATGTGTCGAAACTTGGAATAAAAATACAACAAAACTTGCTTCACATTGCACGACAAAAATCAATCGGTTGAAACTTTAAACGCAAAAGGGTTTGGTGCAAGAAACAAAAACATAACCAAAGGGTGAAAAAACGGTGCAAAACGCAGCCCAAAACATATCCGTCAAAAAAACATGGCATGCAGTCGAGGGTTTTGGGGCGGGGAAATGCTGGCAGTGGGAAATTGGCTTTTAGGGTCGGATGAATTGGACAAAATTGTTGATTTGATTTGCTGACCGATGCGCGTTCCACGCAACGACATTGCTCGCAGTTTGTACGCTGGCGGCAAATATTTGGAGTTAGAATATTATACGTAACAATATATACTAATGTCACCGTTTGCGCTACGCTGCGATGGACACAATTTTTTGAAACAATAAGATTTAAAAAAACAAACGGGTGCTCTTGACGCGATTTACGGTGCGAAAGTGCAGCAACAGTCGTGAGAACAGTTTCAATTTGAAGGACAAAACATAGCTATTCTTGTTTGTGTGATCTTAAAACAATCGAACAATAATAAAGAAATTGTGCGAACAAGGGTGCTCTGCCATGTAACAAACATTTTACTGGTGCGAGAAAAATATTTTAAAATGTGATTCAAAAAGAGACGAGATATTTGAAATGTATAATACATAGAAAAACGGTCACAACGCAACTTTTAGGTGCATATTCGAACGCTAGCAAATGTGAAGATGGACATAGTATGCTTATTAAGTTATCACTAGCCAAATAGTATGTAAGATTAAATTTACCGTAACCAGTTTTGGGTAATATCAAAAAGAACCTCGGTCCGTGAGTGCAGGATTAATAAAAATGATTTTTTTCTTGATCGCAAAAAGTTATATTGTATGCGTTAGAAGGTTAGAACGATGGATTAAGTGTCCTTGTTCGCTGGCTGAAATAATAAATTCCAAAGTAAACTTTACGTTGTTCCCTTTCAAATGAGTGTCAATATTTCGTACACGTGTGATAAAAAAGCAACGAATACTAATGACTAAAACGGTAAAGTGCTACATGTTCTGGCGCGAATGTCCTCCAGATCAGGGGCTGCAGTTGAATTAAAGACTTTAAAAGATTTGTGAATTTAATGAAATCTAGTTTTAAAAGGATGTCATAAGCATACTTATTCAGATTAACGATTGATCGGGAGCTTTACGTACGGTTGGTATCTGAATTTGTTCGTTAAAATGATTCAACTTCTCTATTCAGTACATAACATTACCAGTAACATAACGTTATTCTGACAATCCGACAGTATACAGCGTTATGGAACGCTGTTTATGAAAAATTAAAGTGTCAACCAACTAAAGCACGGCACTGGAGCTTGCGATCGGTTAAAAATGCTCCACAGAGAATTAAAAAAGGATGAACGGCTTCGCAAGGGTGGGTTTTCGAAGGTAAATGTTTATTAATGTGATTAATTTTTATTAATTTCACTGTTTGAACTTCCGGCGGGACACGTCGCGCCATACTCGCCTTTTCGACGCACCTTTTCCACTCGGCTCGGATATTTTCACCGTCGTCACCCGAGGACCGGAACCGAACACTGGCGCACCGAAATGCGAAACGGTTGAAAGGAGACGGGGATTTAATGTATTCATTGAAACGGTTACGGAACAAATTAATTTCCTCGCCGGGGACCTATTTGAAGTCAGCATGATGGCGTTCAACAGGCAGCCGCGGGATTTTTCGGAAAAGATTGCGCGCCACACTGTCAGCGAAGGGGTGGGGCGGTGGGGATGAGTTGAGGCGAAAGACCCGCCTCGTCCTGAGTAAATTTGATGCGTTGCGCGAACGTGGGTTGCGTTTATTTGCACAAAACTTTTTATTTCCACCTCTGCAAGCCTTAGCGTGCGTTTACGCTTGGAGTTTGGAGCCAGCAAATTGGCATGTGGGAGGCGCTGGGACGAAGGTTTTGAAGGACGATGAGCAAAAATGGGCGAACATTAAGCAACAACAAAAAAATGTTTCCCTTTTAATTCGCACCGCGCGCGCAGTGAATCAAAAAGTCACTCACCATCAAACGAGGCGTGCAGGTAACAGTGTCATGCAATTACTCCAGCCGGGCGTTCAACCACTCGCTGTCTCTCCATCCCTCCCTCATCCCTAACGGTTCCCACAGGAGCCATTAAACTTTAAAACAAATTCCGAAACAGAAACTCGGAGGCGGCTTCGGCGATGGAATTCGATGCCCCCTTACCACCCGGAGAGGAGGGGGTGACTCATTGGATCGAAGCAAACCACCCTCCAGCACCCTCAAGCACGGTGCGGAGATGGTTCGGGATGGCCGGGAACGAAGTAGGGGGAAATTGAAAAGTTAAGCCATACGAAAATTAGGTTCCTTAAATTAACCTACTGCGCCGATGGAGCCGGGGAAGGCAGGCAGGCAGGCAGGCTGGTTTGTGCCCTAGTGGACGATTTCCAGTAACCTTTTGCTGGACGATTAAAAAAGGATTTCTGCCTTTCGGAAAGGAATGGCGGGGGTTTCGGGTGTCCCAGGGCGAAGGAAACAGGCTGAGGAAGCATTAATGATTTTCACCCTAAAGGCCTTCTAAAGAAGCCCACCGGCTTAAGAATGGCGTCCTCAACTTTGGCGCAAAACTTCAAGCCATTGAAAAGGAAGAGCTAAGAATGAATAAATGAACGAAAAGCTAGTTGGTTTGACAAACTTCAGGATTTCTGGTTTGGTTGACATCGAAAGCACTGCATGAAAGGATTATTTCTGGTCAATTTAAAGGAGTTAGCACACAGCGTTCAGATGATTGAGATAGTTTGCCCTTCAAACATCGCATATTTTGATATCGTTACAATGTCGTTCCGTTGTAGATCTGAATAAGTATGCTTATAGATCAATGGAAAAGAGACGATTAACTGAAAAAGTATGTCAATGAAAATGTTATACAAATATTGACACTCTTACTTTTGAGGTCATGAAACCTAAAAAGTGCATATTATCTGTAACTGTTAATTAAATATTGTTGTTTAATTTCATAGCAAGATCTCTTCGTTAATATGCATTTTTTGGCCTGCTAGTAATGAGCTGATTTTTTAATCTAATGGGAAAAAATCTAATTGCATTCTTTGCACCGAACGTTGACGCGCGCACAATCCGTTGCGATTAAAAACATCTAGTATAATATATGATTC
Organism: Anopheles coustani; assembly: GCF_943734705.1. Lineage (NCBI taxonomy): Eukaryota > Metazoa > Arthropoda > Insecta > Diptera > Culicidae > Anopheles > Anopheles coustani. The sequence continues at coordinate 39,807,257 of NC_071289.1, forward strand.
AGGTGTTTAGCTATTGGGAATTAAACAAGTAATGTCACTTATCGTTAATATTAATACTCGGTTATAGATTAAAAGAGCAAAATACAAAAAGATATCCTCGCTGCAGTTGGAAAAATTGAAAAAAAAAATTTTCCACGTGATAAGACTGTCAAAAATTTGTTAGTCATTTCCATTTCGATTACGCCATTTACCTTCAAAATACAAAAATGGTTAGTTGCGATTGGTGGTGTGTTAGGAAGAACGATTAGTTGAAGTGTGAGCATTGTGGTGTTATCTGTTGTAGGTAATGTTTCGGGTTTTGGTGGTGCAAAGCAGTGCTGGTGTAGTTTTGGTTGTCGTGAATTCTGTAACGCGATGCGCACGTTCTGGCGCGACCGGTTTTGGGGGTTTTGTGGTGGTGTACATAAACCGGATATGGGTTACAACGGAAGATGAGAGAAAATCTAGCATATGGTGCAATACATACCGTCTTCGTGAGTGCGAACCGTGTACGGGTACGACCGTGGTCCGTCGCCAACGGAGGTTCCGGCGAGGACCCAGATCTTGTACTCCGTCCAACGCTTCAGCTCGTCCAGGACGATGTTGGTCGAGTTGAGGGTCGTTACCGTGGCCTCGCTATCCGATCGCCCCACCTCGACGAAGAACACCTTATAATAAACTATGGCTCCGTTCGATCGTTCGACCGGCGGTGGCAGCCAGGACACGTTGATCGTGGTTGGGCTTGTGGCTTCGACAGTAACATTACGAGGCGGTGCACCGGGTACTACGAGTTGGTCAATGGTCAGGCATTATTGTTGGTGCAGTAGAACGCAAAATCATAGCGATAATTGGAACAACCGAAAAGATAAAAAAAACAAGAGAAAGAGAAAATAAGGAAACGAAATCGAAACATGTTGTCAACAAAATCTTAAACTACTTAAATCAAGGGAAAAATTAGCGTAATACTTAAAGTAACGAAAAAGGAACGGGTATGTTCACAGTTGAGCTGCGGTTTGGTACATCGAACGCTGATCCTTTTCGTACCGGTTTCGAATGATACAGAACAACATAACACAAACCTATTTGATTTAGATAAACTTAAACGGAGCGATAAATAAACCCAACTTCAATAAACCAAGAGGGAAAGAAAAACACAATCTAACGGTGCATCGTTTTGCCGGTAGAAATTTTCGTTTGTTCATTTATGGTTGTCCCTTTTTCGTTTTTGGTAGCGTAGAACAGTGTGCAGAAAGCCGCTAGTGCACTAAATTGATTTCGAATGCGTGTCGTATCTGAACGGTAATTATTAGTGGGTGTGCAGTAAATGGTGCATACGAACGGTTGTATCATACACATTTAATGGTGCTCTTGGAACGGATAGTTAAAAAAATGTTAAACAGAGTGCTCGTTTGGTGCAGAACAATTATCGAGAATAAAACGACAAGGAAGACTCAAACGAAACGTAGTATGCAGAACGGAAACAATCGATATAAAACATTCAGTGACAACTCATACAAGGTGAGATTGTGTTTGATGAGGTGATGTCTCTTCGTGATGCAAAGCAAACTATAGCTCAGTATGTGTTTGTGTGTGGATGTGCAGAACGCGCAAAAAGCCACTGTTTCTCCAAGCGTAAAACAACATAATTATAGCGACATCGAATTGGTTTGAATGTTTGTCCTGTAAACATGGTTGGTGTGAAAAATATCAAGGAAATATTGGGCCAAGGAATGACAATATTGGTACTTGAGAACAATTCATGCACTATGAAGCGTTAAACGTAACTTGATTTGCTAACAATAAAAAATCAGGATCGAAATCAAACCATGGGGCAAACCCGCAGACTTTTTGGTATAATTGGTATAATAAACTTAGTGCACAATAAAAAGAAGAAAAATGAAAAGTGAAAAACAAATGGCACAATTATACGATGCTCATTGAAAAGAACAGCTAGCAACTCTTGAAAACAAATATTTGGAAACAAAAATAAATATATGGAAGGGCAAACTTTCAAACTGATAGCAAAGCATGAACGGATGGCAGAGGTATAATAAAAAATAATATGTGTTCAAGCCCGAATATGCAACAATCGACAGTAACGGGATTTCCTCGAAAGACATATGTCCAAACTAGGATAAAAATATAAAAAGATTCAGCGAACAAACTCATGACGTACGATTCCTCGTGCTGCTGCAGGTTGTAGTAAATGTGCCGCACATTCGAACGCAAATTACCATATGCACTGTCTCGTTGCATGCGTTACTGAGAATTATGGCATCAAAAACTGGGTAACAGCAGAAATAAAATGCTAGTGGCCCAGCAAGCGAGCGCTTCAAAAGGATGTGCAACCAATCACGCATACGTTAGACAATTCATATGCAATTTTACTTGCGCAATAACAAGTGCGTGCTGTATCGTAACGGTACATACGGTACACTGTATTGAAATATTTGTTTTTAAATTGCAGTTAAACTACGATAGCAATAGAAGTGAACGCATCGGAAAGCAACAAACCAAACCACAACAAAAGTGCAAACAACGATGCTGCATTTAAAGCCGCACCATGGTGTGGGCAACTTATGTTACAAAAATGTTAATTGCATGGTACAATGAATGACGCAGTTTAAAGCAAAGAACCATGTGGTTTTTTAATTGTACTTTTCACACAACACTATCTTTCTGATAGTGTATTTTTTTAAACAAGTTGAGGCATAAAATAAATGCTATTTGAAATAAAAGAGTACAAACGGTCGAAAATAATCCAATGTACAGAGTGTTTTGTTTAGAGAAACATGAGTGCAACTGAGGTAAAATGGATGGGGGAGCGGATACAATACATAAACAATATAAAAGTGAGATTAAAAGTAAACAAAGCATTGAGAAAAACGACTTGAATTAAATAAAAATGCATAATTGAAAATGGTATACCACCGGAAAAGAAAAATAACGATAGAAAACAGGCTTTACATAAAAGATGAGCAACATGCAGATTAAAAATGCTTCCCGTACACGCAAAAATACCCAAATAAACAGGAAAAAACAAATGATTCATAAAATTTTATTGCCTGTATTTAATTAAACCTATCGCTGGGAAAGTAAACGGAACGAGATGGTGGGTGAATGAGCGCGTTCGCAAACTTCGGTTGGATGATATTTTTTATAAGTCTTGCAAAGATGGATGACAACAAGCAAAAGGGGAAAAAAACTCACTAGAAAAACGGAGGCAATTAGAGGCAACACAAGAACGAACCAACGAACCCTACTACTGAACTGGGATTAAGGGTAAGAAAATAGGTGATCTTGCTTAACGTAAATGTAACGATGACTAGTACAGCTTGCTATTGGCACAGGTCAGGCCTCTACGGAGTGGAAGTACAAGGCACGAATACGATCGATGTGCAGTTAGTGAGCGCTCAGCGAAGAGTTATTGTGTAGGTGGTGAAAATGTGATAATATCAAAATAAAAACAGAGAACCGAAGCTCAAGAGATGGAGTGAATGAGGTGGAAAATAAAAGGTTCGGAAATAAAATCGAGCGCAAAAACGGAAGAAAATTTAGCAGGCGACACGGGGATGGAAGCGACCGCGAGAAAGCGGCCGCCAACTGAGTCAACGAAGATCGAGCATTCGACGGTTTTGAGGAAAGAAAAATGTAAATTCTTTGTTTGGTTTCTTTCCACCGTTTTTTTTGGCTTTGCACGGCGGTTAATTAACGATTGCCTTTCGACCCTTTTTGCATCTGGACGATCCCGTACCCGTTTAATGCTAACACGTGGCAAACACGGTGCTGATGGTCGTCGATGCTAATATTTTCCTATGGAGCCGTGGTCTTTTTTATATTTTTTCTAGCCTCGCTTCATTCAAAGGAGACTCTATCCGGTCGTCCCTTACCTGAATGATTTCTGCTTCCGTTTTGTGGGCTTTAGCCGTCGTAGGGTTTATTTAATTATTTTTCATTGTGTACACGGATGTTGCGGATGCATGAGTGTCTGTTTGCCTTGTAAATACTGTCTTTTTACAGTTTAGATTTCAGACGATCTCAAAAAATGAGTCAAAAGTTATTTTGCTTTAGGACGCACACAGAGGACAGTGGCGACAAAAAAAAACGGATAAAAGAAGTATCCGTACGTCCGAAGGCACAAACTTACGATGGATTGAGCAAAATAACGATGAATCGAAAGCTTATTTATCGAACATCGAAGCTCGCCTTCCCATTTGTCCTGCCCTTTTAAACCGGAGGCGAAACGCGGAAAGTGTGGGGCGCAAAAAAAAGGGTTGTGTAGTTTATGAAAATATCTTTCCCTTTTTTAATTAAATTTTCAAAAGTACACCGGCACGTGGAAGCTGTATGGCGGCGAATGAATACGAGAAACGAAAGAAAAAACCAGCAGCGTCGGAAGACGCATGTGAAAAGAAAACTCGTTTTTTTTGGAAGGGAAAACCTTATTTAAAAAAAAGGAAGTCAAAAAACAAAAACAAATACAAGTTTCTGCACAATACAAAACACACGCACAAAGAGCAACAACCGCGTGCCGGAACCCAAAAATCATACACACGAAACTTTTGGGCGGGCACGAAATGAATGCCCTAAAAAAGGGAAGCCCCCCGAAAGTTAGGAAAAGTGTACAAACACAAACAGACACACTCACACACCGGCGCAAGCGGGATTCCGGGCAGATAAGCGCCGGGAAGAAGAGTAGATTGGCCGCATCCGTACAATGGAAAATTAAAATAAAATCAAATCAAGTGTCCGCCCCCCGAAAGGTCTGCTTTAAAAATCTGTGCAAGGCAACTAAGCCTCGCACAAACCGTAAAAAGGGAAGGAACCAAGAAAAAAGAAAACAGGCACCCGCTTCTCTGACGAGTATGCTTAAGAAGTTCCCCGGAATCTGGCGGAGATTTGCACAAGACGCTGGGTGGTTTGCGGATAGGCTCCTCATGGAGCCATTCTTTGCCTTTTGCTTTGTATGCTTTTATTTGTTTAATTTTTTCTTCACCTCGAAATGCTTCTTTCACTATCTCTGTTCTTTTTTGTGTGCGTAAATCGCCTAGGTCTAAGAACTTGCTTGGTTGGCGAAACAATTGAACCTTCGGCACACGAAGGTAAATGACGAATATTATCCCCGGACAATACTGACAGTACACATACATTGCCGCTAGCTAAACCTAAGCCCGTCGAGGGAGAGAGCATTGTTTCCTTCCTCCCTGGTGGTACACTTTCTAATGGCCTGCACACGCTCCTTCCGTCACCGATCCGGTTGTCGTCGCCGCACTGATCGAATCAAGCTGGCCCAGGACGGATGTGAGGTATTGGGGGTGCAGAGGACCAAACAGCGTGCGCCCGAGGAAACAATTCCCTCTCCCTTTGCGGGCTCCATTTTGGCGCCGCACCCGTAATTAGCTACACCGAGATCAAATAAGAGATCCCCACTGCCCACTGTCTTAAAAACTAGAACCTGAAACATTGCTTCGATCGAAAGGACGAATATCACGCCGATCCTCGGCGTTCGAAATAGCGCTAGCGAAAAAAAGGGTTCACTTACCGTACTGCTTGGTCCGCACCGGGATCGGTGGGGTGGTGGCGCCCTCGCCCCGCTGGGACCTCGCCGACAGCCAGAAGTAGTACAGCGTGTCCGGGTACAGGCTGCTCAGGGTGTAGGTCTCGGTGTTCGGAATTCGTCTGCGCGCGTGATTGGAGTAGATAAAAGGAAAGGAAAGGCGTCGAAGGCGGGTGGATACCGGGGGTAGAAATGAAGAATTTTAATTTGTGATTAATATTAATAAATTTGTGTTTCACCTGCGCCGACCCCGGGACGAATATTGGGACGAATTATTTGGGCGCTGGTGAGGATGGGGCGTAAGCGATGAGGGAAAAGGAAGGGTGGTGTGCTGATGGAAAATAAATGGCGAGTAGTGGGATGAAACTCATTTTCATAAAACACTGCCCTTTTGATTCCGGCCTCCGGCGGTTGGAAAGGGTTGCGTACTCGGCGCCAGAATGTTTTGGCCAAGCGAGGCACGAAAGGAGGCTCAATACACACAACAAAAAAAGGTGAGCCCGTGGTCAAAAGGGAACATTTCTTCGCCGCTCGGGGTGGCTGCGGCCAAGGGTCCCTGTTTGCCGTAGGTATTCGCGCAAACGAGGGTAGAGGCCTATTTACTGAAGGCCCAAATTCGTCCCCCAAAGCACCCACAACGCCTGAGGAACGTGCAGGGAAGGAACGGTGGGGGCAAGATGTACTCGACGACTTCACGCGAAATGGGAAAAAGGGCTAACTTTTGCCACGGTACTACGCGAAAGGCGATCGGTTTTTTATTAAAAAAAAGCTTGTAATGCTTGTTTGGGTCCGAGAAATCCTTGTCCAACATTGCGGCGGAACGGGGAAAACTTACGACCAACCAGAACGCACGCCGTGACGTAACGCAACGTTACTGGTGGTAAATTATGTACGTTACGACAGTTTCAACGACAAAACTGCGTTCGTTACCATTGCCTAGCCTGGCGCGTGTGAAAAGAGATTGCCGGTAAGGTCGAATTATCATAAACATTCATAATTCGGCGATAATGGATGGGTCCGGCAATTGTTGGCGCGCGTGCGACGGAAACTGGACGTGTTCTTCACAATTAATAAATAATCTCACCGTGGCAGGCGTGACAATATTTCCAGCGTTCCACATCGCCCAACCCACGGCACGGTAGCGGCTTGTTAAGATGCCGAAACATAAATTTCGCCAGACCAATGTAAGGCCATTCGCTTATCGGCAAAGTTTCTCGCTCGAGTTCGATAAATTTTCAGTTACTCAATTTCGGGCTTAATGAACAACGTGACGAAAGACAAACATTACACGGTGGGACGTAAATAAATATTGTTTAATGTCTAAATTATTCATGGCAGCGGCGAAAACATACCGAAACTGCCTGCCTGGTTTTGGTTCGGTAAGGGATTAAATATTATTTACTGGTCGCTTTCATTAATGGGCATGTAAGATTATATTTCTTTTCCATTACATGAAAACCACCAACAGCTCAGCGACTCGTACACAAAGTGACTACAGGCAACCGTGTGTTTTGACTACCGTATAAGCTACTTATCGTAATCTGTTCGAAGTAACGAAAATGGACATTACAAACTGGACTAAATGCACCAACAAATAAATAAATCGAGGGTGAGTTGAGGTTGAGTGTAGTGCACCCAGGGGAGGTAAATGATGGAAACAAACACAAATGGAAGCGTCATATGACAACTAATAGAAAGAACACTACAAAAACGACGAGACTGGCTGTTTTCCGATAAAAACGAGAGCCTCGAAAAATGTGCAATAATATCAAATATAAAACAACCCGACGTCACGTGACAACGATCGGAACGGTCACTAATTTGCACCCCATTCTAAAGGCATCATCAACGCGGTTTTACCCCGGTGCGTTGCGTTCGTGTGAGTGCTCGCGGTGCCAATATTATTCAATAATTTAAATTTCAAATTATCCCCCGTACTAATGTCCTTCCGGCGGGAAAAAGCCGACCCAATCGTGCCGACCTCTTTCGGTGGCGCGATGCGCTGTGAGAGCAGTTTGGCTGTGCATCCGGCGGACGCGGTGACGTCCGTGTTGACATTAGTTTGGCATCCCGAAGCAGCAGTAGTGCACTGACAGATGACGGCCGGACAACGCGGATCCCGTGTGTGTCGTACCCCGCGGGAAACGCACTGGATGAAGCGGCGGTCTCTGACCCTGTCATTCGGTGGTGGAAGTGTTATTGTTAGCATTTTTCCGTGCAGGTTCCAATGAAGGGGAGGCGACGATGATGAAAAGCGGGTGAACCAACCCCGACACCGACAATAACAGCAAACAAAACAAGTACCTCCACTAAACAGTTATCAAGTGCGCTATTGTTATGGTCCTGCTATTCATCTTCCAATCGCGGTTCGCCGGAAGCGTGGGAAGTACATTTTGCTAACGGCCGGTGCCGTCGGGCGGGATAATGAAGGAACGCCGGGACTCGGCCCCGTTCGGTGCCGGAATCCATGGAACCCATCCCGGGATAGTAAATCCCGGGGATGCAGAAGTCAGACTAGGTTAGGGGGGAGGGCATAGACCGGGAGGCGTCACGGGGTTCACTCGGCAGGCAGGGAAGGTTCAGCAGGGGAAACATATACATACTGATGATGCTGCTCGTTTGCATAAGTGTCATTCCAGTAGAGCTCGTAGTGTACGATGTTCTCGCCCGAGTGAGTCGGCCGGGACCATTGCAGGGTGACAGCTGTTTCGCCAACATCGGTGGCGCGGAAGTTGCTCGGCTGCGAGGGAACGCCTGTGGGGAAGAGAGAGAGAGAGAGAAAGGGGAGAAAAGGATGAGTGAGGTGCAAACAGGAAAAAAAACGTCGTTCCAGTGCATGGAGCACACCAAGCACAAGAGAAAAAATACACGTCATGTCTAGTGCCAGCACACCAACAAATGGAGTAAGTACCGCTAGTGTCATCCCAGTGTCATTGAGTGTGGTATGCCGCACAAGAGCGCACACGATAAGCTTGGGAAACCAACGCCATTTTCGTAACGATGCCCCTTTTGCCGAGACCTGGAAAGGGAATGGATGAATTGGCCGGGGTCGGGGACGTTGGGAAATTGTCTGCAAATGTTGGGTGGAGTTGGGTGTGAATGAAGAGCGAAAACATTTGGTTGTAATTTGCATATGCATAAACATGGTGCATGAATGTTTGATAGGAAACAATTTAATTACATCGAGATTATCGCCGGTTTCGATGACAATTTGTGCTTTCAACTGAGCGCTGTTTAGCTGGTTTAGGGAAGGGAGAGACGGGGATTTGTCAAGCCTCACGGTAGGCAAAAACGTGTGGTATGTCATTGTTTGTCAGGTTGTCGATGTATCCGGCGCGGTACGTTTGAAATTTTCGAGATTAATGTGTGTATCTTTTGCAGCAGGGCCCCATCCACTTTTTCCGATAGCTCCATTTTCTGCGAGGATTGATCGTGGATTTTGTGTAATACTTGACACTAAGTGACAGGTACACTTTACAGCTGCTCACTCATTTGCTTAACAGGGTGTCCGCGAAAGTATAAGCACGATTTAAAAATTAGGAAAAAAATAAAACCTTCCAGAAACTGAAGTTTTGTTTCATAAACTGTGTTTGGGTTCTGTTCTGGACTATTTGTGAAAACATTTTTTTTTAAATTTAATCGTATGCTAATGACCGCACTTTTGATCTGTCGCCTCTGATATGGCTCAGCACAGACTTGTCGTGAACGGGTTTCGACACTTTTGAACGGTTTTACAGTTTTTGGTAAACTGTTGATGTTTTCCGTAGCTTTAACATGTTTTCTCAAGTGTGCCTTCGTTAGCGCCCAAAATATCTCAATTGGTCTGGTCTTGGCCGACTCATCGTAGATCAGATGAATGAGGATTGGCCGCACAACAGCTTGTCGTACAGCTTCTGGGCCCGATATTTAACGCGTCCAGCCTAATTTGCACTCCTTTTCAATTTCTTTTGGATTTTGTACGATTTTAAATTCAATCTTGCCTTGTCTCATTGGACATTACTTTTTGATGTACCCATTTGTTGAGCCACATCGCGAATGGAACTTTCCTATTTTTGCTTGAATGCTTTTGCTCTTTCCCGGTTCAACTGTTGGTCGATAGGACCAGGTTTTTGACCATTTTTCGGCGTATCCTTGAAGCTGTACTCCTCCCGAAACTTTTGGATAGCGGTTCGTCCGGCTCCGATACTCACACCTACCGATTTCGCTAATTGCCTTAGCGAAATGTTGGGAGTCGAGCAACATTTCTGCAGAACGCTTTTGCGATTTTTGACGGAAATGCCTCGTATTTTAACAGAAACGGTTGAAAAAAGTAGTTTCGATGCACTATCTAGTAGGTTTGAATGTAAACAATCAAACACCCGAAGAATCAACTGTTTGCCGTCATCCGTTTTCCAGAAACGTAATTTAGAAATGGTGCTTATACTTTCAGGGACACCCTTTAGTCAAGGCGCACTACAATAAATGTCACTGTGCAATTTATAAAAAAAATATTTTAAACTATTGTTTCCTCCATGTGACAATCCGTTATAAATTTGGCGAATTTAGATAATACTATGTTTCTGCCACTACTAAATTCATTTTGCCATTATTTAACTAATTTTACTTTGAAAGATTGTTATGCGAACATGTGATTTACAATCTATCTATGGAAGCATGTTGAGTTTATCCGTAGACAATGTGAATTTATATTGAATACATGTTTTTGTTATGTTTTGTCTCTCTTAAATTATCTAAGTTCATATTGGTTGAACAACTCGGAATAGTTTTACACATTTTATTTAGAATTCAATATAATTTATCGCGTAGCATTTAGTAAAACATGATCATTAAAATTATCGTAGGTTGTACGATCATCCTAATCGAATTTTCAACGGCTTGAATGTCAAGGACGCCCAAATAAATCTATTGTACCATTGCAATAAATAGTTTGAATAATGGTTTTTTGTATACTAGTACTATTTTATAAACTCGTGTTAACAAAATTAAACACGTTAGTATGAATAACAGTTTTCTGTTTCTTACAATTCACGTAGTAGGAAACATAAATAAAAGTAGATCCTGGTACTATGGCGAGCATCAGATCATTTGACAATTTTAACTAGTTTCTTTTCTGCTTGACAGCCGTTCTTGGGTCATTTTTATTCATTGTCATTCGCATTCGGACAAGCTTTGTTATAATGAGCTGTTGCTGCATCGTTTTGTGTGCATCAAAAAGCGTTAAACAAAACGACCACCGGCGCCAGTAAACGGGCCAGCACTGTCATGTCTTGCAGATCCGCCGGAGCTGTCCGTTAAGTTTATTAGTCAATCTCAGACAGCACCGGCTGGAGTTCAGCGATGAGCCCGACATTGTCACACTTTCGCTCGGATAACTATCTCCGGAGGCAAAGCCGAGAACCAGCGGCAAAAGATAGTGTGGGATTGATTTGAGCGTAAAGTTAAATTGAAATAACTTTCGTGACGCTGCACTGCCGTTGCGAAGACAATGGTAGCGGCGACAAAGATGGCAAGCTGGTCGATTGTGGCAGCAACACAATGCTGCTCCGTGATGCTGTCATTATGCTCTCGTTTGCCACCTTCTATCGCAATCCATCCAACCGGCGACTCGAATAGCTTGGCGGGAAGGATAAAAAAAAGTTACTCCACCGCGCAGTGTTTCTTGCCCCTGTGCTGCCTCGTTATAGGCGAAGACAGCTGACGACGGTTTTCACAAACGAGCCGGTGGCGAGGATGGCGCGAAACAACCAGGAAGGGGGCGGTGTAGTGCGATGGGAACTAGAAAGATGAATGGAGGTACATTACTGGTGACATTTGGCGGGTTTTGGCCGAGCGTCGGCGCAGGATCGAGGATGCGAGAGAGAAAGCATACAGTTTCAAGAAAATAGTTAAACTTTTCTGGACGGAAATCAAATTAGCTTCTCGGGCGGCTTCCTTCTGTCGTTCTCCCCAAAAACGGTTACGTCCGTTGCCGATCCGCAAGCGTTGGACGGGCGCTGGGATTTAGTGCAATCTGTTTAATTGAGCGTAAAGTTGATTCTATTTAACCGTTTCGCAGCAAAAACGAATGTCAAAGTTCTTCTGCCGGTCGGAACTGCGACGACAACCACGACGACTCGTTATTATGTGTCGCTTTGAGCAAGGCATCAAATCATTACTCCGCTTTTATGGGATGCAGTTTCAACGGTGACAAGACACTCTGACTGTTTTAGCTGGTGACAACAAAATGCAAAAATGTTGCTCGCGAACTGATAAGGAAACTTACCCTGCTGGGCCTTAACCTGTACCGGGTTGGACAGTGGACCGGCGCCCATGGACGTGAACGCTTGCACCCGTATCGTGTAGATTGCGTGTGGGGTCAGCTCCGAAATAGTCGTCATGTCGTTGGTTTCCATCTGCGAGTCCCAGGACGCTTCGGGTTGGTTCGGGTTAGTGGTGTAGTACACTTTATAGCCCTGCGGAAAAGAGAAGGTTAATGTTGGTGAGCGGAGCACGGGCATTTAATTATATTCTGACTTCGCTTATCACCCAGCCCTTATACAAGCTTCCCGTGCACGGACGTTGCAATATCAAACGATCCATTGTTTATCTATCACTGTACTGTCATCTAAGCGCTGGTACGGTAAACATCAACAACTTACACTGGGCCGTTGGTTGGCTGGCCGCTAAAAATTAACCTTAATGATCGTATTAATCAACAAACCCATAAAACGTTCATTACATCCAAGTCACTACGGACGTTACCCCGCTAAGGGTTTTTTGGTCGGCGCTAGCGCCATTATCGGAAACACGTATCACGGAACGCATCGCCGGGCCGAGGCCGCTTTCAGTTGACCTACGCTCAGCTCATCGATGGTCATGTAAAATTACACCAAATTGCATTAATAATTCACCGTTAATTACGCTGAAACATCTCATAAATTATTAGCAACGTAAACGTGAGCTCGCGGCTCGCTACACTCGATGCAATAATTGATAGTTCGTTATCTGTTATATAAAGTTGCTGGTCAGCTGACGGACACACAGCTGGGCTAAAAGGGGGATGGAGCTTACACATCATCCGCGTGATCGGTGGTCACTTTCATTAGACGTAAAATATTACATTACTTAATTTCCACCGAAGAAGATTGCTGAGGTGTACGCAATGGGCGGCTTTTTATTGGTTGGCAACACAATGACATGGAAGAGAACACATTAGCATAATTACGATGTGTATCTACTCTCTGTTTTTGACAACCTGATCACCACAACTCGTCATGTGGAAAGACGAATTTGTACACTACATCAACTTGAACCTGATGATTCATTTTAGTCTTTAGAAGGATTTAAATTTATTTTCACGAAACGTGGGTGTAATTTTGACCACAACGATAACTTTATTTGCAAAATCGCAAACATTTAATACTGATTGACCGGTGTTTCTCCTGCAGGGCGTTTTGTTTGAGCAACCATTAGATATTACATATATTTGTGATACAAAGTAATCGTCACCAGGAGCCAAACCGAAATCCGCTATCCGTCCTACAGCTTGCTAGCAATCGGCGAAAGTTATAAATACTCCCCGTAAACATGTTATCCTTCGGATCGATCGTGAGCGTAACAGAACACACACAATATTAAATTTGTCTGACACGATTGGAAGTAAAGGGGCTTCTTGTCGCAAGGATGTATCCAACGCAGCCTGGCTGCTCTGCTACGCCCCCGGGCCCCACTTTTCTGCCTACCCTCCCCCATGGGGCGGTACTTACAGTCACTTGTCCATTAGGAGTCTCAGGTGGTTCCCACGTAATAAGCATCGTCGACGAGCTTAACGGCTTGACTTCGATGTTTCTCGGAGCACTTTCCATTTCTGTAAGTAGTTGGGGTTGGGGGTAAAGGAGGGAAACAAGATACGCGGCGTTAGTTTTGCAAAACGAGCCCACGGTACACCGATCGGGCCTCGGCGAGGCTTAGCAAATTGAACGCAAAATGGCACCGCTGGAATGGAAACTAGCATGAAAAATGATACCCGACGCACCGTTGGGAAAATGGAGCCGATAGATAATATGAGCATGCCCTACGTAGAATGTGTTGCTACCAATTTAACATCATCTTGCGAACATACTTTAAAGAGATAATCGTCTCTTGCTACCGATCTACTTTGAAATATACAATGCAATGTTATTTGTGTTAAAATGCTCAACAAGCTACTAACGGGTGGACTAATTTTAAGAGATAATCGGAACGAAACTGATCAGGGTGAAAATTTAAATTAACTTTATCGTAGGTAAGAGATGATATGAAATTACTTTTAAAAAATATTTACGACTGGTTGTAAACTACACTACAATGCTTCGGAATGGATCGCGCAAGAAGATTGGAAAGTTTACACAATACGATACATCAGTGCCATGTTTATCGAGCACAACAAATAAAACAAATAAAAAAACCCAATCCTGCACCGAAATGCACACATAAAGATTTCTACAATTGAAAGCGAAATAAAAGATTCATGGTTGAGCAGGAACGGATAGAATGAAATGAAGAAAACTGCGCAAAGCGGTTGTGCCGAACGAAAGTTCCAGTTCCACACTCGAAGAAACCGTCACGGGTCCGGCTGATGGCGGCGGCGGCGTCGTCGTCGTCGTCGTCGTCGTTGGTCGAGTTCCGGAAAACTTTGGAAAACTAAAATAAAAGTTGCTATCCATCGTTAAATTGAATATTTTCAGCAGAAATGTTGCCCCCTGGCTACTTGGCGCAGCGCGCACTCGGATCACGGACAGGTAAGATGCAAAAAGGTGGAAAAAGGAAAACGAAACACAGAAGCAAACTGTGACCCGCTGTTCTCACCGGTGGGTGGGGAGCGGAAGTCCACAACGGAGATGGTGTGCATCGAGGCAAAACGAAGAAGAGGAAACAAAAAAGAAACACACGAACGAAAGAACAACTAGCAAAAGTACATTTTCCCACTTCTGCATTATGAAAATGGTGCAGAGGACGTAAAGAACCGAAGCGCTCGAGCTAAACGGCAGCAGTGTCGGGCAGTTGGGTGAGCAAATGGAACATATTCTTCCGACAGTCGAAAATACCACACCGGCAGAGTGCTAAAGTATTGACAATGAAATCAATAGAACAGGGCAGCATGTTGCCATCCATGTGTGTCGGGGTGGATGTGTCTCCTGTTTCAACGACGATGTAGGACCGGTGGTAGCACATCCTGATGTGACAACAGCAAGAGGACTGTGCGGGATGAACCGCTCGGAGTGTTGGTGAACAGCGCTCGAAGCTTATCTCTTGGACAGTTGCAAATGGAAAACTTTTCCATCCCTTCGGGCACGTGGGGGAAACGGACACGAGAATAATGTCACTGCCTCATTGCCAAGGAAGTAAAGTGACGTACTTTTATATCCTTAGTTCGCGTGTCAATGTAAGAAACAACACGAGACAGAAGTGAAATCACACACAGTCCTCGGAAGTCTTTGAGGGGTTGGAAAAGTACTGTAAGTTCTGAGTGCAGTATAACAAAAAAAAGCTCTAATCGTGGTGAGACGAAGAAAAGAAACATACATACACGCGCATAAACATTTGGAAAAGTGAAAAATTTGAATTGCTTTTAAAAGTGATTTCAAGTCTACGGGAACAACATGTAGCAAAAGAGCGTTCGAACAGAAAATGGCTAGTGATGGGAAAAAGTGAAGTAGGAAAATGAAAACAAAAAGTTCATATTGTGAATCGCAACTTCTTCGACGTTGCGTCGACGAAAATCTACCGTTTGCGGAGGTAAATGTGCAAAAGACAAAAAAACAAAACACACACACACACATAGTAAAAACAACACAACAATAAAAACTGTGAAAAAGAGTAAAAATGACTACAGGCAATCGAGAAGAAATTTGCTGGTTTTTACTTACTAGAACCTCCATAGACGGAATCGCCTGTTATTGTTTGTGAAACACAATTCGCAACCGATGGCGGGCGAAAGGGGGAGGGAGGCGCGCACAAGAAGTGAATGAAAAAAGTGGAAATGTAATGAGATAAAATTGAAATTTCTTGCATCATTTGTTGTGCCAGTGGGAAGATAGTGAGAGAGACAGAGAGAAGAAAAATAAAACCAGTGCAGTACAAAACCGAAAACAACCGATCGATACTATCACGGTGTTTGATCTACGAGAGCTACACTAAGGAAAAATATGTATAAAAGGTGCAATTTATTGTTGTGGTTGAAAAATTAACGTATGTTTTTTGAAAAACGAAAATAAATCGGAATCCTGGAGAGCACTGTACAAGAGGATAATGTTTTCTTGATGCAAAATGTTTCAAAAATCAACGTTCCGTGTGGAAACATAAAATGCTTAAAATAAGTGTTGTACCGCTAACTGATACACTTTTTTCGCGGAGCGTTATCCTTATTGGTACATGGTGAAAGTCCCATGTGGAACGTGTTTTGCTACAGTAACAGTACCCCTTTTGTAGGGAAATCGACCAAAGAGATACAAAATTATAATCTACTGCTAGAACAAAACCCTCTCGAATTTACACATGCTCTCCTACGAACGAGAACAGTTTTTGGAGGATCGGTGGAAGCAGTAATAAAAAAAAACTTCGAATTCTTCTAATACAAAGTCGAAAAAAAGGAGTATTGCAAACACTGTGGAACACTTTAAGATGGCCGAGTGTGGTGTGGTGGGTGGTTGGATTGGAAGTGAGGTTGATTTTTTTTATTTTCATTCTTGCATAAAAGTGATCTCGAGCGGGGGGTGGTGGTGTGGGGAAGAGTGTTTCAATTCGATACAAAAACCAAAATTCACTTTGCACGAGCAAAATTGTTTCACTTACATTCCATACCATGGGGTCGCACGTGTGTTGGATGAGAGCGCGCACGCGGAGCATTTCAGTTGCGCGACGACGATCAAGTTTCAGTGTTTTCAAAATCCAAAGCAAAATTATTATTGTGGCCGAACCACGACGATCGTGGGTGTGGGTGGAAAGTGGCAACGAGCAAACACGATGGAACGGTAGTTTTTTTTTTGTTTGTTTCGATTTACATGTGGCGCAACGTGTTTCGGTCGCGCGAGTTCGGGCGACGTACGTGGAGTTTTTGGGAGAGGGCGCATGAAAAAGTCGGTAAAGAAATGAAGTCTAAGTAAAATGGATCTATGGACGCTGTATCGTTTTGTGAGTTTATGTGTGTTTCTGGACTGGTGGAGGCGGGATGGTAAACGCTTCGGCAAACGCTGGCCGTAAACCGTAGAAGGTTATATGCATTATGCTATCCAGTAAAAGACGCAAAAAGGGTTTTCATCAAACCGTTCTGGAACAAAAACAAAATACGAACGTTCGGAAAAAATGGTAGAAAACCATCTCCATCTTTCAATGCAAAAACCATTCGATCCTTTGTCGTCAACCGAAAAATGTAATGAATATTCAAAAAAAAAAATGTGTTGTGTACCCAAACCTCCAGCATATGGGATTCGGTATCGACTCCCACACATCGAGGTGAAATTTATATTAATTTATAATTTAAATTCCTTCCATATTCCCATAAGACATTACGGGTGCTCTTTCGGCAACCCGTGTCTCGTTCCGTTTGACTTCCAGCGGGAAAGCGGGCATACCATTTCCATTGTTTGATAAAAATCTCTGGACAATAAAACAAATTACATTCCATCAATCCTGCTGAGGCTGGGCTGACCGTCCGACGACCGGCCCGAACAACCGGAGAGGAAAATTCATTAATTTTTCCACCCAAAACACAAAAATACACCGGCAAACACGCACGGTATTGCCAGCGTTGCGTCCTTAAGCTTTGGCGTCCCCGCCGGGACGACGATTCTTCGAAAAATAAACATTTCCAAAATAGCAAACGAACACCGCTCGCATCGGGCCATCCACAACGGACCGTATGATTTATGGAGTTAGAAACAAAACGGAACGCCTTGGAACGCAGCGGGCTTCAGGAGCAATCTTGACGAGAAGAACGATTGCGACCCTACGGTGTTTGACATTGGCGATCGTTTAGTCAAACGGATGATTGGCGGGGAGGCGGGCCAGACGAAAAGTGATACGTAAAAGAACGCAAAGAAAAATCCGGATTGACCGAACATAGGCACCTCTTTCTGCAGACGTACGTGCGTAGCAGCAAGAAAGCAGCATATCTATGAACACGGCCACATTGAAATAAAAAAAAAAGGAAATCCTATCCAAACCCGTAGTTCTCCGTCGTGTTATTTCGATCCGAAATGAAAGATAAACTTCATGAATTATATGGTCCCCGGGATACGCAGGTTTTACTTCCCGGGGGCTGGCGGCGAAAGGCCGCTGGGCCGCTTCCGGTGTTCACGCACGCAAACACGTGGTAAATATTATGATATTCTTCGGCTAGCAGTAATAACATTATGCTTAAATGGGGTCGCACTCAAAAAGGGACACCGCGGCCGAAGTCGAGTTTGGAGCCAATCAATCGGAACAGCAGGGTTGCGTGGTTTGTGCACCGTGGGAGTATCCGCTCCAGTTTCCATGCTCGCCTCACAATTGCACGCGGGTAGTGATGATACATTCACACAAATCAAAACATCGTCTGTTTGGATCAATCAACCGACCCAGCCGAAGTTGCGCTCGAGCAAAGGAAACGCCCTCCATATTTGTTTGTACGATTGATTGCGATTTTTCGGGGGGGAAAACAAGCGCTCAACTGGGAGGGTGGGTGGGCGCAAGTTAGGGCTTTTATCGGGGCCATTTCAGTGGACGGTTTTGTTGTGGTTACACACACTGAAGCACTCTATTTAGTTGACTACGAAAAAGAATTTTTACTTCCCTAAACCTTTCTTTTATTTTGGCCGGTCGATTCAAAGCTAATAATGTTTCTTCAATTTATTCATCAAATTCTATTCAATTAATGTATTTAATATTTGCTCTAGAAACATTTGATTCCGAATAAAATGGATAAAAAACTCCAATTAAGCAATTGACCTATGTTCTGATCTTCAAGCACCGATAATCGGCTGCAACACCTCGTAAGTGATATCATTGCAGGGCAGCCTTCCATTCGCCCCAATGAGGGGGAAAGCAGCAGAAAGGGAATAAAACAAAACCTCAACCGACACGGACCCCGGGGCCTCGGTGTCCCGGGGAAATGTATCGGCCCGCAGCCAAAAGGTAATCAATAAAATTCAATCGACGTGCAAATGCGCACACGTTCGCTGGGCAGCCATCGATAAAGGGCATGCCATGCGAGGGTTCTGCGGGTGGGAGCCAGCGCGGGAGGGCCTCGCTGATGCTGATTGAAAATGATTCACGGCTTGGCACTCATTGCTATTACATTCACTTTTAATGAAGATAAATTGCAAAAATAATGAATAATTGGCTGCAAAGTGATTGATATTTAATGAAAATAGAGCCCTTCGAACACGCCCGGGCAGGCTCTGGCTGCCTGCCGGTGGTTGTTAGCGGCACCGGCACCGACAAGACTGTTGCCGTCGAGCGAGCCACCAACGCGCATTCCGGTGGGAGTGTTGTTGCACGTCCGAAAACGTTGTCCCGATTCGATTGACTCCCGCCACAACCACGTGCCGGAGCTATTGAGCAACGTTCGGATATTGAGTACGAGCCGAACGCAACGAGTTGGTGGCTGGGCGCAGGTGATTGACGTCCGTTCATTTCCTTTTCCCGTCCCTGCCCGGAAAGCTACCCCATAGGAA
Organism: Anopheles coustani; assembly: GCF_943734705.1. NCBI lineage: Eukaryota > Metazoa > Arthropoda > Insecta > Diptera > Culicidae > Anopheles > Anopheles coustani. The sequence goes on from NC_071289.1 coordinate 39,826,466, forward strand.
GTGGTTCCTTCTCGCGTACGCACTATGGAAACGCTTGAAGTTGGGTTGTAGGCAGGGGAAACTAATATTAATATATGGCCGATTTTACGCACAATGAAATCTATTATGGCGGAACGTCGTCATTTTCGGTGCTTAATATTTGATGTCGGTGGGAGTGTGTGTGTAAGTGCACGTTTCCCGCAGGAGAGAAACGTGCTGGCCAAGAAAACGGAATGAGCTGTTACAACAGTTGTACGTGTACGAAGAACACTTGCTTACACGCAGCCACCGGAAACGTCTTGTTTGACGACGGAAATAAAAGTCGGAAAAGGTGCTTGCGAAATACGGGGTCTTCATCATCATGGGGCTTTTGAAGGGCAATTCGCGTCTGGTCGTTTTCGTAGATAATCGATAACAGGTATTACCTCGCCCATGTTCTGCCCAATGACGCGGAACTGTTGAACAGTCAGTACAGACTTTCAACTTGTGAAGTTATGGGGATTTTTGAAAACACGGGGTTGTGTTAAGAGTGTTAGCGTTGTTATGAATGCAACAGTGTTATGTAGGGTTGAAGTTCAACTGTTAGTATGATATGGCGCCGGCGGTAGTTCATACGCTAGTGGGTCGGGTTTTGCTGCCACGCGCCCAACACTTGTATACCTGTCTCTCCCGTGGTCGTCGTGGCCGGTAACGACGGCGGTCCTCGGCCGATATTGTTCACCGCAATGACGTAGAACTCGTACTCGGTGTACGGACTCAGCGTCCGCACGACGTAGAACATCGTAATAATGCCACTGATCTCGCTGAACGCCTGTGTGATGCGTCGTTGTCGTCATCGTCGTCGTCAGGAGAGCGGAAGGGCCGTTCGAATAATAACCGTCCGATTGAGTGATGATCGAGTGCCGAGCCGCGATATACCGTAATGAAAGGGGGTCCCACCGTCGCCATCGTGAAAGTAAAGAAGCGACATTGAAAATCATTAATAAAGTTGTCAATTACGTGTTGCGGCGCACTTGTCACGTCGTGATCCGGTATCCGGTGAGTGATTGGAAGTTTTTGAAAAATGTGCTTCCTCCCCATTACACCCGGTCGCGCCCCGTCACTTGCCTGGTTCGCGTTCTTCGGCTTGTACTGTATGACATAGTACTGCAGATCTTCCGGGCCCTTGTAGGACCATTCCAGCCGCACTTGCGTCGCCGTTACCTCCGATATGGTGACGTCCGTTGGCGCCGCTGGCAAGGCTGAAAGAAGCGAGACGGGGAAAACGGTATGGTAAATGTCGGAGAAAATAAAAGGTCCTATTTGTCTTATCCCTTCCATTCGATCCGATTCGATGGAGCGGTTTACGGTTTCACTTACATTGAACCTTGACCAGGGAGGTAGCTTCGATGACACCGAGGGTGGACCGTGCGATGCAGGTGTAATTAGTACTGGCCCGGATGTTGGTCAGCTCGAGGACGTTCCGCCCGACCGGGACGTCGTTCTCCGGTGTCACCTCCTGGTCCACGCCCATGCGCCACTTGACGGATGGCATCGGCGAGCCGACGGCGACGCAGGTGAGCGTCAGGTTCGCCCCCAGCATGACCTCGTACACGGGCTCCGGGGGGCGCGAGAAGGTGGGCGGCACCCGGCGGACCTTCACGTACAGCGGAGTCGGTTTCGTGTGCTCCGTACCGACGGAGTTTTCGGCGACGCACTCGTACTTGCCCATGTCGCTTTCCTCGCTGTTGTCGATCTGTAGGCTTCCTGCAAGTACCGAAGACAAGGTGTACAAGTACATCAGAACTCCGTTCGCTGATCGATTAGGCGAGCGAGCGGTTGGTATTCCAAACCCGTGCCCGTTAATAAATTATACACTCCGAGTAGTGGTCCTTTCGGAGAAGGACGGTGAATTTATGCGTGATCGAAGCTGAAGGACGCATGGCCGCCTGGAAAATAAGACGTACAACACCGTCTGGCATTGGCCTGATGTGATTTATTTTCACCAGCACGAAAACATCAACAACAATCGAACGAGACTCTCTGCACGGTTGCGAAATTGGAACCATAATATATGCTGAAGTTGTGGTACCGTTCAAACAAATCAACTCGTTCGTATTGAAAACCAATCCAATTCACGATTCCAACTCATTCCTACGCCAGAAACAATAGCAAATAGGAAATCAGAACAAAGGTAACATATTTGATAGTGATGTGCGTACTGAGTAAGAATGAGTGATTGAGTTGAATCGTACTATTGAATCCTAAAGGATAGCTTTTGTTACTCCTTTTTTATTTGAATCCTTCATTTCGAGTGAATCGCACTTTAGCAACTCCTTTACTCACCCATTCATTCTTTTGGGATTCGAATCCCTCGACTAGGACTGGAAGGATTTAAATCTTTGCGATGACTAATAACTCATTTTACATGTTTTAAATCACAAAAGAGTACATAAAGATTCGAATCCTCTCTGATTTCTCCTTTGACAATTGTTCGTTCTGATTCAAATAAAAAGAGTTGTTATTGTCATCATTCATACTTCAGCACAAAACATTGTAAGTTGTCCTCTCCTATTTCCAAGTTGATATTGATTGAGTAGAAACCTTATCGCAGAATTTCAGCCGTCCCAGTTCACTTCATCTGAATACTCTGTGTGTTGGATTGTGCTTCAATAGCAGATTATAGGATAAAGTTTTGGAGTACCTATCAGCAGAAGCGGATCAATCCGTTCGGGGGCCCCAAGCGGTTGGATAAACGGGGCCCTCCATACATTTCCATTGCTCTAAGTGTTTCTATACTCATGGCCAAAATTTAACTTATTTTTTACAACAGTTAGCAATCCTTTATACATATTTTTAGCAATCCTTTATACACGTAAAGGACCCATATTTGCTTATTTTATGAAATCAGACATTAGATCTTCATTATCTGAAAATAATCACTCTGAATTGAATTTTTATTTTTTTAACTTAATGGGTTTTTAAATCGCTCTCAAATTATCAAATCTTTTTATCAATTTTAACAGCGATGACGAAAACATTTTAAATTATTTTTTTGCTGGTGGACCGTAAATTGAGAGCATTTGAAGTCAAACGGACATTATTAGATGGGAAAGAAGATTCATGAAAACATATTCTGGCAAGGTTTTAGGAGAAAATTAACAATGGTTAAGCAATATCAAAATATATCTGTACTAACTTTGATCAAAGTATGTGTACCGCTGCGAGAATAAATAAAATTGGTAGTTACTTTTGCGGTCTGGGGTTTTCATCACGGGGCCCTCTTAACACTTTGTTGACGGGCATCTTTTACCCAAAACTAGCTGTTGTCACCGAGTTTAGCCACGGCGTGTACGATATGCTTGTACCCACCTTTTCCGCCAATTGTTTTTGTTTTCTTTATAAATCGGCAACGAACGAACGATCGAAACGGAAACGATGAATCGAACGATTGGACGAAAATGTCCGGCTTTTCGTCGGCAACGTTGAGTCAAAAACAGACGAAGATCTTCGTCTCCCGTCAACAAAGTGTTAAGTTCGGGGCCCCCCGCGGCCGCTCAGTCCGCTCATAGGTAGATCCGCCTCTGCCTATCAGTGGTCGATGTGCAGTAGTGTTTGATACTTTTTGGACTTTACGACAGATCTGTGGTTTTATTTTAGGACTTTTAAATTGTTATGTTCCTGTTTACGACAACGATCCGGTGAAAGGAACACGTTCCGTCGCTTAACAATTCCCAGGTTGAGAAGTTTTATGGAATGGAAATGGAAATCGTGCTGCCGTGTGATGGAATGACACATTAATGGCCAACGCGTGTTCATCTACTTGTTATCTAGATTTGTAGTTTTACAGCTATTTTATTTGAGCACTGCCAAGATCGGGGGCGGGGCGCCATATTTTATCCGTTTAAACTCAGCGATGGGCCAGAAAAACCAACTTCGCACTCACCCAGACACCAACACCACAATAATTGAAAGCTAATTCACTGCGCAGGGCAACAGCTTCTAATCTTCCCCGAGCCATCGCGGCGGAAGTGGTGCGGTCGGTCTACGAGCATCAATTTCAAGTGCCATCCCGGGCAAAAAGTTGTCCTAGAAAACCAGCAAGCCGGCAGCATCCCGAACGCTGTACCAGTGCTCATGCTGATTCGTAGTAACATAAACCGAGAGACACATACATTACTGTTACATTTTTTGCCTCCCTCCATCGCAGTGCAGTGTTCGGTGGAAAACGAAGCGCGAACCGCGTACGTAGGGAAAGAAGTCGCTACCATCCGGTGTCGACGACACATTTCCCGTCGATGATGCCTTTGCGGTTCCTTTTGCATAAGGAAAGCTGGGCAGCAGGGCGAAGGTGGTAGCGGGCCAGGCCGAGTTCCCGACGAACGCAGGGTTTTTTTATCATAAAAATTCATAATTTATGTGCGCTGAAAATTTATCCATTATTTATGCATGGGATTTTCCCGATGTGCTAAATGGGCTCGAGACACCCACGGACGCGGGAAAAATAGTAGCGAAAAAGTTTGACTAGCCGTTCCTTCGTTGCTTCGTTCGTGTGTGCGTGTGTGTGCTGTTGTGTGCGGGGGTGAGCGGTGGGGCCGTGTTTACTGCGGACATCGGACCACCTGCCCCCAACTGGGCAGAATGTTTGTCCGCATTCTTCTGCCCAATTTTCCCATTACTTAAAACCATGAGCATTACTTTCCAACATACGTTACTCGGTAAGTATGTTATTTAACTGGCCATTACATAGCGAGAAATGTTCCTAAGGATGAGGCAATGCATATAACTGTTAAATACAGCGTATTTATTAAAACTTCATACCTCTCTTATGCTTCATAATAGATGAATTTATTTCGCCATGTTTTACTTTGAATTTTAAACTTTTTACTTATTATAGACTAAACGAGTAACATAAAAATATTTGTCTTTCTTATTTTCAGTATGAATTGTTAATATTTGAGTCGCGTGAGTAGGTTTCAATTTATATTCAAATTTTAATTATTACAAACTGTTTGTATTCGATTTTTTGCGTTTTGCGAAAAATTAAAACAACTGCAAAGTTATAACTTTAGTAGAGGACCTTTTTATAAATTAACACTTTTGTCATTGAAATGCAAAAGAACACAAAAAGCAAAATGATTTCGGCATGTTTGTTTAGACTAAAAACATTCTAATTCTATTTTAACAAAAGTTTGAATCAACTTGAATTCTGAAGTGTTGAACGACGATGTTAATCTCTGAAAGACACAATTTGATTCTAAAACTCGTATTTGATTTACATTGAAACAGTTTAAATTTAAAACTAACTTGAGTTTTGGTTTGATAGCACATACATATACAAATTACATGCTCCAATAAGATGTTCAGAAAATATATTCCAATTATAACGTACATGGACACTTCAACTTCATACAAGAATCACCTTTCTTGGGACTTTTCTTGTCATATTGTTGTAACACAGTGTGTTTCATTGAACAGAGGTTAAATTCTACTCAGCTCAAATCAACAATCCGACCAACACGATGTAGGACAAAACATTACCCTCGCAAAGTAACACGTTTCCCGTTCCCTGTCCCGTATTGGCAATTTGTCCATGGAAAATGTACTTTCTTCCTCCGCCCTTACGACACGCGATAGTAATGCCGGATGTTGGAACCACCCATAGGTTTACCGCCTTGACCCGGGCGCTCTTCCGGGGGGATGCTGTTCCCCGGCAGTCGTTCCATCTTCCTTCGCCACGGCCCGGGAAGCACTCGATCGTCGTCACCCCGCCTTCGTGATTTATGCTCTTCGGTTGCCAGCGTTTCCGCTGGCGAATGGGATTCTTCCTGCTTGGCTGCGGTTCGCACAAACCCGAAAATGGAAAGCTTTGTCAAACCATAAAAAGATCCCGGGGACCATTGCGCCACCGGTTCCGGCGGTTGGTTGGTCGGCTCATCGTTCCTTCCCCAAATGCTGAATGCTCTGATTTCACTAAGGGGATTGCCAAGGATACCGCTGACCGCACGCTAGCACCATCGTGTAAAGTTAAGCACGAGAACAGGGGACATGGGGGTGGGGACGATTGGGGGAAATAAAACGATGCCATATAAACCAGCAGACCAGCTCCACCTTGCGTTAGCTTATTTGAGCCGAACGGCAGAAAAAAGAACGCAAACGAACGATTTAAGAAAAGTGGATAGGCAGTTCGTTTAATTGGCCACTAATGTCAGTGAGCGTGAGTGAGTTCCGTATGTCCAACCGAATACAGTCGGTTGAAGCGATGAGCGAGATCAGAGGATGCGAAAAAAGCCCCTCGCAAACACTCGCTCACCATCATTCAGTGGCATTTGGCGGCAATCGGGTACTGGCCTCTTTTTTCACCCCTCCAGCGCACCACTTTTCCACCGGAAATGTGTGGTATATCGCGCGCGCACACACACACACGCCAGAGGGTGTGCGGATCGAGCAAAGGTGGAAATCAAATTTATATGAAATTGCTTCCCATCCATCCCCGGACCAACCTGGTCGCGAGCGCGAACGAAAGGGGACGGGGCATCGGCGGACGTCGCGTTTTCCGGCCTTCGGAATAACGAACCAATCTGCGGTGGGTCCAAGATGAAGTCGCTTCCCCGGAAACGAGTGGGGGAGGGCAGTACGAGTGTGCACTGGCCCGGGGAAAAAAAAGCCCGCACTGGGAGGATTTTAGAACGAAAGTTAGCAAAGGGAAAAAGCAATTTAACGATGATGATATGTGAACTTTTATGGAAATTGGTTCGTTCCGGTCGCCGGCAGGGTTTTTGAGTGCCTTTCCGAGTCCGGCCATCGGAAAAGCGGGCCAGCAACGGGCACCAGAAAGACATGGAGGGGAGGGGGGGGAGAAGAAAAAACATAAAAACCCACACCTCACCTCGGCGGTGGGAAATAAGCCGAGATTCTCCCGCTGGAAAAGGGCCGTTGAGATTCACTGCCGATTTCATCATGGCTGCCCCTCGTGCCGATTGCTGGTGGCGCGGTACAGGACGCGGGGTCAAAGTCAATGGTGGTGGTGGTGGACCGCTTGTTATCTTTCCGTGAAATTGCTGTCTATGATTTGTTGCTGTCAGATACTGCTTTGCCCCTTCGGGGGATGTTGTATTTTTCGGAATCAGAAACACTACCAGCGTCAGTCCGAAACCGAAGGTTCCGAAGGGAGGAAGGAAGGGAGGTGGCATTGTGCTTGCACTCCGTTGGGGAAAACCCTCAACAGTCCACGGCCAGTGGCCAAGGGACTGCCACTTTCAGCTAAGGTATGCATGCTAATGGAAATGCAATTTGGATTTAAATGGCTCGCTCTGTTCCGTGTTATATATCATGGTTTCTTGGTCCTTTCCATCGCTGGGTTTGAATTTTATGATCATTTTCGATATTCTGGAATTATTTTTGATTCTTTACAACGCATGAATTCCATATTCGAAGTGATATTTTATAATAATGATAAAATTGATATCAATACAATTAATTGAAACATTACATCATAAATAATTACAATTGCAACTAAACAATAATACCTTACTGAGCAAAACCTAATATAAATCGAATAAAGGAACTCATTTTTCATGGTATAATGCACTTAGAAAAACTTTCTTTTGTAGAACTATACTGCTTAGTTTTTCAATTTTTAGCTAAATAGCTTTTATAGAATATGATTTTTTTCATTGTTCCACCAAAAGGATCAGGAAAAAACAGAATAAAATAAACCTTTATCATGTAAATTTCGCTTACATTTGAAATTAAAATGTTGTTTCTTAACTGGATTTGTGTTTTAATTGAAAACCCATTTTCGCATCCACGCTTATTGTTTAAGCCGTTTTGTAAAGTCTATTTGTCCGTACATACTGGGTTATAGGAAACTTGGTTTAGAATGTTGAAAAACATGAATTTGACAAGAAATTAGAAACCCTGCTTACCCCAAATTTCGAGAAATTATGAGTATTGTGTAATTTCATAAAGATGAACGTATGAATAAGTGATTCGTTTGACCTATGATTCAGTATTTCCAATTTCATGCTTACGTTTCTATCATGGTTTTATGGTCTTTTTAAATTATTGAAACGAGATCTTGATGCTGCACCAATATTTTCGACGATGGTTTAAAAATAAGAAAACTTCGACAATAAATAATCAAACAAATGTAAACAAAACAGAAAGATGAAAACAGCCAAGTGCCTGCCCAGCGTGGGGTTTAATCGAGCAGCGCCAATAGCAGCAAAAACAAAACAAAAACTTTAGCACATTATAAAGTGAAAGCAATCGATTCGAACTGTTACGGACATTGGTGCGCGGCGAAGGTTGTGACCGGATAGCCCAATTTTCCATCCCACCACCTCCATCCGCTGGGACCAATTTATTGACATAAATTTGGCAACATTTATTAACAATACGACAAAACTAGGAGCAAATCCAACATCCGAAAACTGTGCCGCCCGTTTGCCAGGCCCACGGAATGCGCCGTGTTTCGGTTTTCGGCTCGGGCTCGCGTCGGGTTGATCCCGGGGAAAAGAAGGACCGCCCGCGCGCAGCCCGTGATTCATAAATAATTTCCTCGGCAAAAAATATGGTTCCCTGCGGAGTTCACCATCATCGTTTGCGTCAATCGATGCGTGGAGCAATCGGAGCGGGGGGCATTGCTACCGCCAAAGCGGGGGGTACGAGCAATGACGGTAGAACGGTCCGACCGCGGGCAACGCGGAAAACCTGCTGCTGCCGTTCAATCAGCATGTCGTGCGAAAAGCAGCGAGCGGGGTGGAAATCGGGCTGAAAAGCGAACATTGGACGAGACCGGGGTTTCGTATTACTCATTAATTAGCATGGGAAAATTTCACCCATGATTAATGCATCGCGATACCGAAAAGCTCGGACCGTGTCTCGGTTGGTGGAAAATTCATAAAGGTGCCCGGAATGCGCGCGAACATGCATGGATGTGTTGAATATGTGTTGTTTCATACCGACGGCGACGAAAGTAAAGGAAAATTTTCTCGAGCGTTTATCTACCACTTTGATTAGATAATCGAGCTGAAATAGGAAGAAGTTATTTTTCATGAAAAAAAAATCCACACACGTAAAAAGAATGTAACACACCACCAATATTCAAGTTGTTAATTTGAGAGAATGTAAAAAGGAGATTATTTAACAATAGAATCTAAACAGCGGTCGTTTTGACCGCAACACAATTTTCGATTTTGATAGCTCGGAAACAACTGAATATTTTCCAAAAAAAGGGTTTTCTTAAAATTCCAAGCTTGACGATTCCTAGAATGCTTTAAAGCAGTCATTTCTGCGGTTTTAGGTTTTCGATCCACCTCTTCATTATTCTGCTAGCTCGGTGTAAAGAAATAAAGTCCGAAGTTGAATTTTTTCGATCAAAAATCGAAAATATCACCAATTCCCATAGTAACGTATCCCGAGAAACGCTTCGAAATGCCCGCATACGGAATAACGGAACGAAGCACAGGACGGAAATAATCAATGGAAAATAAACATTTTCAATTTGAGCCGTCATTAAAAATATGAAATTGTTTTTTATATCTAAAATAATAATATCTAAGCGAAAAAAAGTTTTTTTACATTTACATGACACATTTCGAAAAAATAAAAGTTGAAAAGGACTAAAATTTGGTTGAATTTGATCTTCTTTGGTTTACACTCAGCTAGTGAAGTATTACATAAAAGAACTGAAAGCGCCACTAGATAGCCAACAAATATACTAAACAGTAACCGTTTGCGGGTTTACGGGAAATTTTCAAAAATGACGAAGTTATAACGTGTGAAAAAGAGCGGTCAAAATGACCATTAAAAAGCATTCGGGCAAGATTCCAAAGCAATGTATTCTAGTGTTAATGAGAGCTACTTCGAGAGAAATAAACAACATGGGGGCGAAATATCCCATTAAAAGATTTCCTTTAAAAATAATTCCCTATAATGACCTGAGTAACGGATGTCGAACTTCCAATTGTTTACATTTCTTGGGAAAAATGGTTGTGTTGTTTAGCGGGAACATGGATATGGTTGAGAAAACTTTGATGTTCTCAGGATAAAGTATTTCCAACGTCGAACCGAAGTCCGGAGCGAATTCCGCACGAAATCTGATCAGGCACGAAAAATACATAAGTACCAAGCAACCGAGCCAACTGCTGCTCGATGTGTGCATCTGTGAACAACCACCGTAATGCGGTTTTGTCGATGGTTCGTTCCGCAAGTTTTTCTTCCCACATCCGGAGTGAGAGCATCGTAAGGCGAAAGGGGGAAAAAAACCCTCTGTCGATATCTTCCGTAATAAAATGGAACTCCAACCGTTGGTATGTTTCGCAGGAAGCACCATTCCACAAACCGCCACCAGCTCCGAAACTGGTGATGGTCAGCTGGGGAAGCTTTTCCGATTGCCACAAACACAATGACCCCTCCTCCTACCGTCCTCCACCCCTTTTCCAGTGGGGGAAGGGCAAACGATGGAAGACAACCGAAAGAGGGAGAACATTTTACTACGTAAATTTCTGCTCCAAGCATAACCACAGTTATGTCGATGGCAGAGATCCGATCCGGTGCGACTGCGTTCCGTACGTGTACGTACGACACAGGTTCGGGTGCTGTTGCCGAGCTTGTTTGCGCCAGCGGAGAGGAATAAAGATGCACACGGTTTGCGCTCGCACAAACAGCTTTGTAAGTAACATTAATTATTTACCAGTGCGCCCTGCAGCCGACACTCGAGTCCGATTCGATACTAAGTGATGCATCGACCGGACGTCTTCTGGTGCTGCTGCGGAGCGCCCGGTGGTTACGATGGTGGCCCCGAACAGACGCGACGACAATCTTCGGACCGATCGGTTGGGAAAATCGCTCGGGGGAAAACCGGTACCGAATCCATAATAAATGTAATGAACAAGCATCTCATTTACGTTTGCTTCTGGGACGACACCGCCGGTGTGTGTATTTGTGTGTGTGTGTGTGTGTCTATTTATGTGTCTAATCATGTCCGGTACAGCAAACCGGGACGTTGAAGACGCAAAGCCCGGTAGTGGACGCACTTACGCCGTGCGTGGCATTTGGCTCCGGCAGCGTTTCCACGTATAATTGGTTTCTGGCCTGCCCAAATGAACCATTAGATTAGACGGTATTACTTGCGTCAGAGTGTTTGCCTTTCGTTTGCTCCGCCCGGATAACGAGCGGGGCGAGGTCGCTTACCTTCGCTGTTGATGCTGTAGCGTGGATTGGTCATATCAACGCGCTTCATGTCCTTTATCCAGTAGATCTTCGGCGGCGGCGATCCGGTCGCCTTGCACTGCATCACGGCCGTGTGGCCCGTTTCAATTACTCGAATCGTTGGACTCTGGGTGATCGTCGGGAATCCGCTCGGCGTTTTATCTCCTGCGAAGGGGACACGGGAAAGAAAGCAAGAAAGAAAAGGAACTTGTTTAGTGCTCAGCTTCATGACAGTTTACTGCAGATTGTAAATGTGTGTGTGTGTGTGTGTGTGTGTGTGTAAACACTGGCAGAATGACGCGACGCTACGAAAACATGGACACGGCTTCCATGCATCATTGATGGATGAGCGTGTCCGTGGAACGAACGGACGGAGAAATGAAGAGTTTTCCGATCCTTTGGTCACGGTGAATTGTTCGTTGAATGTTTGGTGACGCGGGAGTCACGACAGATATGACATTCTTCCATGTTAGTACGGTTTTCCATTAATGATGGCTCTTACGTTAATGATTCAAAAGATGGTACACATATTCGGCGTACAATTGTGTTCAAATACATATATCCTATAACATTTTTAATCCCAGATGGATTAATTGTTTTCCAGACCTTTTTTATGATAATTACAGTCGTGAGAATTCTCCAAAAGCCAAAAAAAAGAGAAGAAATGAACACTTAACAGTTTTCCAGTTTTTAAAACACTTAATCCCAATACCATTTAAAACACTTAATCCCATCAAAAAGGATCTAAAACAGTGAAAACAGTGAAAAAGAAAAAATGTGTTCTAAGGATTATTTGAACATTTCTCCTCGAATTGCTCTTAATGTGAACCGGTTGTAAATGTATAAATACCAAAATAAATCAACATTAATACCATCATCTTATCAACATACCAGTTGTATGTTTCACTTGGAATAAACATAAAGAGTTTGCGACCTAAGATAGATCATTATGAAATAAGGCAGTAGAGATGCCTTTCAGCGGATGGGATTTTTTCTATACAAATCAAATCTTCTGCTCCAATGGTTCTTGAAATTTATTTATACCATGTGTTACAAACGTTTTCTACTATCCTTGTTACGGCGCATCAGGATGTCTTTTGACCGTGGAACTCACAGGCAAAAGGATCCAAAAGTGGGTCACAGAGGTGGCAAGATAAATGAGGAAAGGAATAAGCGAATAAAATGACTAATTTTTTTCCCTGGACGAATTCTCAAGAAATTTCTTGTATTATCAAAACGATTTCTCACTCAAATTGCAATTCTCAACACCATAAAACATTTGGTTTGCTCATTTCTAAAACAAACAAAGTCTCAGAATTGGTATGATGATTAGAGACTACAACTCATCGTTGATCGACATTTCGTATGAAGCATATGAAGAAGCCATACCTTTCCATGTTTTTGCACCAATTTTTTCCAGGGAATGTTTGTTGAAAATCTGTCCATCATCAATATGATAATTCACAAATACATGAATAGTAGCTTAACACTCTGGTGTTCGCACATGCCCGCAATGGGAAAATGGCGTAAAACCTTTGCGACAACATACAGTTTTCGTATTTTAGAGAAACAAAACTACACTCAGCCTGACAGATCTGATTAAATTTCATCGTTCACAGGCCTCCAACACCTGTTTCCAAGTAGCAGGAACAAACAAAATTTGCCATTTCGAATGCTTCTGATGAAGCAAAAGGAAAATACAAGGGAAAACAGGACAAACATGGATGATCACATTTTTCTGACACGACCCTGCCTGTCACCCTTGGCCTGCCGACAGTGGCGTCCCGCTGCCGAATGTCACATTTCATTCGGGATTGGCTTCGGCGACGTGGCCAGCACGGAATGTAGAAATAAATGGCCGGACAGGTACGATGGTTCAAGGAAGCAGATAATGCGATACGCAGCGTCCATTGCCGCGCAGTCATCTCGACATTCCAACATTAGCCCCTCTCCTTCCATCCACCCATCCATCCATCCATCCATGCTCTCGGTGCGATGGTTCCATGCGGCGCACGGGACATCTTTCTGACGCCGTTCTGACGCTGTACACGGATGTTTGTCACGCTTCATCGGGACGCAGAGGAAGCCGTGCGTCCCCGCGCAGGAAATAAATCATTTCGATGCCACGTCAAACGTAGACGCACGGCCGGTCGGGTCACCCGACGTTTCATTTTGCGCCACCGCTTGGTGAGGAAATTGAAGAAGCGACGCGTAAATCATGGGTAAAATGTGAAATGAGCAGGAAGATGATTATTACATTTCCCTCGGCGGCGCGACGTCCTTTCGATTTCGCGCTAAACAGTCGGAATTATTTATGCCTTTTCTTTGCCCCGCTAGTTCGCACTCGAACGGGGGATGCGCGCACAAATTTGCGCGCCTGCCGGGCAAGGATAAGATCTTCAAGTTGACTGGGATGATAAGAAAATCGTGCTGTCAGCGGGAGCTTGATGCAAGCTTAATTAAATGAAGCCCTTCACTGTCGCTGGACAGGGGACAGCGGTGACGGCGACGTTTGATTAGGGATATAAAAAGTTCAGATAAAAATTCCAACCGGGTGGATTTATGGGCGGGAATTCAGGACGAAACGACAATCCCAACAATCGCAAGGGATTGGGAGAAATTTGCATAAATACGGACTGCTTCGCTTTGCTCGAGTAGATTCCCCCCGCTTCACGATATAGGAAAGTTTAATAGTTAAATTCTATGCCAAAGAATCATCGCTGCATTCATTCTACGCATTAAGAACTATTGGCCAGCCATCTTTTTCTTTTTAAACCTCCCTAGAACTCCCCTGGCATATTCGGTTGATGCTAAAAGCGACCCCACACCGTTCCGCGACAGACTCTTCCTTATTGTGGTTCTGACAGTAATGTGGTTTACTATCTTTATTCGACTCTTTTGGTAGGGAGTTTACCATTTAAGCCCACCGTGCACCATCATTATCAGCAGTCAGCGGGCAGAAAATGTCCGAAATTAAGTTATGCTTTTTGGCAGACAAATACAAAAGAACGCCGGAAAATATGATGCTGCAGCATGCAGAAAAGCACTTGCAACGGGGCTAGTCGAAAGCACAAAGTAGCAAACGCGTTCCCGACGGCCGTTAACGGTTCCACAACTTGTTTCCTCCGGCAAGAAACATTTTCCCATCACCGATTGCCCGCACCGTTAAGGCTGGGGAAAATATTATTTCTGTCTAGATTACAACGGTTGGCCCATAACCAAACCAGTATGCTGGCGGTTGACCTGAAGTGTGTGAGTGTTTGTGTGCAAACGGTTCCGAAAGTCTTGGCCATCTCCTCTGCGGTAGACAGCTGGTGACAGTGCTTTCGGGTCGTTGCAAACTTTCTTTTTCAGGCAGCATCGGCCGGATGCAGATGAAAGTTAGGATACCCCGAGTTGGAGCAGTTTGTTTCAAGCTTTATGCTTCAACGGTTACGGCCAGCCAAATGCAGTTTTAAACTGATACAACATAAACAG